>NC_052515.1:4025126-4050025 GCF_014356525.2 Nilaparvata lugens
GCATCTATTTGAAACCAGTTTCTTTGAACGACCTTGATGATATCATCCATAAACAAAATATTCGTCTTGAAAAACAATAATCTATTTTCCAAGAATTGTTATCAATCACTACAACCTACTCAATGCTCAATCAATATTGATGACTCACCACAAGTCATTCATAGAATGGACCACATCACTATCCCTAGAAAAATAGCTTCCGCATGATCTAATATTGAATGCATCATTCTTTTATCAGCTTGCGTTTTTCCACATTCTTTTCCACTTTCCTCAAATCTACCTCTGTATTATGTTGGTGCAAGTTTCCTTTCAACATGCCTCTCTCTATCAATTTCCTTTCAATTCGCCTGTTTTCATTCACTTAGGCACAACAGCCGGTTAAATGTTAATCGTGATTAATTCCACGAGAACCAATCAGAGAAGACCTTATTGATAAGACGGTTAAATATTAATCGTGATTAATTCCACGATAACCAATCAGAGAAGGCCTTATTGATAAGACGGCTTCTCTGATTGGTTCTCGTGCAATTGACCACGATTAAAATTTAACCGGCTGTTAAGCAACCGGCACTTAATCTTTCAAGTTCAAAATTCGAACACCGTCACTTGAATGTTTCTGTTAGGTGATCCTGATATTTTAGATAGATTCCGAACCCACGCAAGTAGGTCAAAATAAAGCTGAAATACTGTAACATTTATTTGAGATTAACAGTCAAAAGACTTATATTGTGTTGTATGGTATTTTAGGTGGATTCCAAACCCACCCAAGTCAGAATGAATAATCCGAGATTCTGTAACAACAATTTGGAAATAACAGTGGGCCAAGAGGCACACCATTCACTATTTCCGTTCCTTATGTTTCTATGAATTGTAAGAATAGTGTCTAATAATTTATAAACAAGATTGGATCTACAGGCATTCCTTATTTCCGTTCCTTAAGGCTGTGCAAAGGCTAAAAATAAACTTTTTACTCGTGATATTTTTCAAAGTTTTTTGATTTGTATATTATCAAGCTATCAAAATGAAAAAGTTTTCTCACAAAAAAACATTTTTTTTTCTGATCATTAATTTTTGAGATATGAGCGCCTAAAGTTTAAATTTTCGGGACATAACATTTCAAATTCGGTAAGAGATAAATCCATGAGATTTAGAGGATAGATTCTTCAAGGTATTGTTGATCTAGTAGAACAAAAATTTTCTGCAAATATTAATTTTTAAGATAGTTATTCAATTTACTAAAAATAACTTTTACAAAAATTGATATTTTCAGAAAATTTTTGTTTTACTAGATCAACAATACCATGAAGAATCCATCCTCTAAATCTCATGGATTTATATCGTACCGAATTTGAAATTTTCTGTCCCAAAAATTCAAACTTCAGTCGCTCATATCTCAAAAAGTAATGATCGGAAAAAAATGTTTTCCTGAGAAAACTTTTTCATTTTGATAGCTTGATGATATACAAATAGAAAAACTTTGAAAAATATCACAATTAAAAAGTTTATTTTTAGCCTTTGCACAGCCTTAATGCTTGCCTCAATAATATTTTAAAATGAAATTCAAGAAAATAATGAAAATGAACTCTCTGTGTTATTGGAATATTGGGCGTTAAAACTTTCATATTTAGAATAGGCCTACTAGCGCGTGTCTAGTCTCAGCCACTCGGCCAATGACAGAGGACCTCGTCATCTATTGGTCGATAGCTAATAGCCAATCAAAGGGCTTCACAACACTACATATTCTGCTGCTCAATATTCAAGATTTCAGTTTACTAGAGATTGATGATTATCTATGAACCAAAACTTATACCATATCTCAAACTATTCTCATAAATCAGTGGTTTTGTCAGTATCAATTCATTTTCATCCATCCATAAACGGAACAAAAGACCAGATGCATGATTCATCTTATGATGTAAACACAGTCTAGAATTGGAGCCACACTGATAAGAAATCAAACAATTATTCTTAGAATGGACGAGTATGTCTGTTTAGCAAACATGTGCTCTTCAAAGCTGATAAAGCAAAACAAATTTAATACTCAATTCTACAAGAATTTGACAGAAATAGTTCATGCTCATCTTTGTCTAATATTTAAGTTTCAAGTTGACTGTGCAATCAGCAAATACTTTCAACAAACAACACTGATAACAGACTAAACAAAATTTATCGATAACAATATGACAGACAGTCAAGACAATTCCTAAAGCTGCGTTGCCACATTGGTCAAGTTTCTTGAATTCAGGTTTTTTAAAAGTCTGAGTGCCGGTTGCACAACATCAGGTTAAATTTTAGCCGTGATTAATTTCACGAGAACCAATCAGAGAAGGCGTTTTTGAAAAGACGGCTTCTCTGATTGATGGCGTGGAATTGATCACGGTTAAAATTTAACTGGCTGTTGTGCAACCGGGCCTGAGTCCAATGAGCTATTTTGAGAAACTTGCAGTCAAGTCTACTCTTGTAGATTCTTCAAGTTTTCATAACTCAAAAGTATCCTTAGTTTTTCTCTCCCATTCAGAGCTTTCTTGTGAAAATAAAAATAATAAATTATTGAGTGAAAACTCTAATTAATCTCAAAGTTTTCTTCTTCATATGCATCATACCTTTTTATTCAGTTGTTTATATACAGTCCACATTGACTGACGACTACTGTTTTTATCTCATTTACCCATTTGTAGGTTGTATATAACCATAGAGAAACAATAGCATGAGTAGATATCCCATGGTATAGGGCGTTTATGTCGCAACTTTTACTGTTAACTGAAGCTGATAGTCCACGTAGTTCTTTCCCGTAAAGCTTTATGACGCTGGTAGTCTCTCATATTGTGTCGTTCATACACTCTTACCCGGTCAAAACAGTAAAAATCGACAATAATCGGCTTGAGATAACAGCAAAAGTTGCGACATAAATGCCCTATACCATGGGATATCTACTTACGCTATAGTTTCTCTATGATATAACCTTCAAGATTCATCTTGAATTCATAAGTCGAACATGTTCAACACTTACTTGAACCAACAAAACTTGAAGAAGGGTCTTCATTTTCTATAGTAGAATCAAGTTTCTGTTCTTGTAAACTTGACTTCAAGTTTGCAAAATCATTCATTTCAATCAAAAGTCAAGAAAACTTGAAATCAAGAAACACGTAATGTAATCGCCCCTCAATTTTCCAAGTCTTTCTTGCACACCATGAACGTTCATACATATATTAAACAAATAATGCAAAAAATAGATCGAGGCAAAAAATATATAAAGAGCGATAAAAAAATATAATATAAAATAGAACAATAATTGAAATCAGTAAAATATCACAGGCTAAACTTTATATTCTAGATTTATGGCACGAATCATTACCATGTGCCTTTATCTTAAAATCATATGCATTCTTTTGCATGTAGCTGCGATATGCACTTGCTAATACTTGTCGACTTGGACAATTCAATTAAAAATATGTGCTTTAAGATCAGCTTGATAAATTAGCCACTAATAATCCAAATATATATATATATTAAAATCTCTAGTACTTAGTAGATTTATTTGTATCGAATATATATTTTTATCTCAGGGTGCAAGATTCGGCACCTGACGGAATAGGTAGAGCCATTCATCTAGTGAATTAGAACTATAATAAATTATCGCAAATTGTATTGCAAAAAATTAAATATCATATGCATATGTTTTAATAGCCTAGATTTTGTACTTCTTTGATTTAATAGAAATTTCTGAAATATTGATCTATATTTTTCTTTCAATAAATACCTTTAATACTAATTTTACTTGCGCAAGTATTACTCTTATTAATTTCTCAATTTATAATAAAACCCTTTCGGCGAGCTAGCTTTGATCATCAGATTAATTCGAAGCACTAGGGCGCCCATCACTAATTCAAATTTAATCACTCACGTGTCGAAAATCTTCTTGTAAGCCGCCGATGTCGATCCAACTCCATGTGGTCCGGGAATATGGTAGCCGGAATCGTCTCCTCCAAGGGGTTATAAGTTTAATTCAAAATGAAAATGACTTCTGCTTCACAATAGCATCACGAAGTCTTTTAAGAAATTTAATAATTTACTTTAACTTTAACTTTTACAAAATCATTAGTAAGGTACTACGCTCTAAAATATTTGGGGTCCTCTTATGGTGGCATTTGGCTGGCGAGTGCTGGTTCTCCTTTCTCAAGTTTTACAGATCCTCTTTCCGACTTTCAAATTAGCATAAAATTTAAATATCTTAGTCCTCCGCCATTAGGTTCAAATAGATCTTACAAAAAATGCCAAAATATTGCTTAGATTGTATGATTAATAATTTCTTTGCATTCGAGCATATTGATAACATAGACTATACAAAGTTTTAACACAAAATCTAGTACATTTATAAATATATAGAAATATTTTTGAATTGGCCTACAGTTGCCGCCTATTAACTGCCGTTTTACTATTGGTGCATGCAAATTTTATTCGTATTCATGCGCCTGGTAACTCTTATTTCCTGAATACATTAATTATTTTTATTTGGTTTTTTATTTATGCTCTTTACATGCTAGCTAATATTCTATACATTAATATTAATTCCATGCTACCTAATAATTAGCCACGTGATCAGATGTTTTTTCACATTGCACACTATCTGATTGCAATAAAGCTCTGCCAAGGGGTTTATGGTCAGATTCTACGTTTCTCGATTTGATCGATCTCTAGTCACCGATCCGTGAATACATGTACCTAACCTCAATCTTCAAATATTTTATATAATAATCTATTTATGAGCAATAAAATTCCTTCAAATCCTTTTTAGGTTTTTTGTACCATTTAGCCAGAACAAGCTGATGCTATCTAATCTTAGTTATTATCTATTTGGCGATATTAGCCAGTTACTTTATTTTCAGACCTATTACTGTTTCTGTTAGGGCTTTTTATCTACCCAGATTTAATACTTTACACGCGCCCCTGGTTTGAATTCAAAATATTTGAGAATCACAATGTTTTTAATGAAAACCCACCCTTCAATACATCGATATACACTATACTTTATTTATAAATTATACTCTCATACTTCTATCACAGTTCGCAGACATATTTGCTGCATCTCCTTTATACCTTTATCAAATACAATAACAAATTCTCCTCCTCAACACACATAAAATATCATAAATATAAACTTCTAAACGCACTCCTCCTGACAACACTTAAAACATAGTAATTTTTAAATTCGCCGCTTGCAGGGCCGCCAACCTAACTACACACATTTCATAATTCTCATAATGATTCCTTTTAGACAATAATTTCGATTCACAAAACTTCTGGGCTTATATCTTATAGTATTTCTTAGGTCTTAATATAAATAATTTTTTATACATCAGGTACAATACTTTTCCTTTGCTAATGGCTCTTTGGTTTTTGGTAGCTTGTATTCACTTTAAGTCTTTTCAGGTAACAAACGTGGCATAATTAAAAGTAATAAATATAAAACATATAAATAAATGTACTAACATTGATAAATATAATAAATAACAATAATAAATAACATTTTTGGGTTACAATGCTTTTCATAAACATATGTTTAACAGACATTACATATTTGATTTAGGTGGCTTTGCTCAGCTGGTCACTGGTTCTACAAAATTTGCTGTCGAATTTCGTAACTAACCTAATTGCTGCATTTTTTCCTTTCAAAGGTAATTTACAAATTTTAAATATACTATCCCCGCTTGTGTCCTTTTTTATTTGATGTATCTTATTTAATTACATATTTAAAAATTATTCTTTTTCTTGTTGCAGGCTTCTAACGGCTGGAGGAATTAAAACACTGGATTGTTGCCATGCGGTCCTATGCCAAGATTAAATTTATTAAGGAAGGTCGGTAATTGGCTTGATAGTGGTGTTTTCCTTGATTACTTATCATATTATTTTAAATTTGACGATATAGCATGTAGAAATGTTGTGATTTACTTGCATCTTCTTGCATTCTGTTTGTAGATGTTGTAGGCTGGTGAGGTTATCTGCTGTTGATTTGTGAGGCTGTCCTATTGATAACTTATCCTTCATAAATTTAAAGCCCTTGTATCTGGTATACTTTTCTAAACAATTCCTTGATTCATTAATGATAATTCCTTTTAATCCATTCTTTTTCCAATCAATCTGTACTCTTGACTCATCCTTCCTTTCATTATCATTTAATATTCTTGATCTCGGTTCATTATAAATTAGTAGGCTCACAACAATAACTATTTTTATAATATTAACTTTACATTCATCAATACTAGATTCTTTTAATAACCACAATATAATATTTTCCATCATCTCTACAACACAGTCTTTTATTAATATCACAGCCATTATAACAAATATTACACACCATATCAAAACATTTATCAACCTCTTAACAATATAATCACTCAACATATAGCCAGGTACTTCCATTTTATTAGTATAATTCCTTATTTCTCTCACTCTTCTTAGACACTTTCCATTCTTCATTAGCTCCCACAAGTAATCCAATTTATTGTCCGCGCATGAATCGATAGTAGTCCTTCTAATAGCTTCGGTTCTATCCATTATTTGATCCGTTTTTATCCCGTTTCCTTAGCCCATTCTTCCGGTCACATCGCTCAATATCTCTCTTGAAGCGTATGTGCCGCGGATGCATGTCGGCTGCTTCCTGTCCTCCTCGGTGCCGGTCCGGTGTCTTCTTCGGGCGTTTGAACCGTGCATGCGGCCGGTATGCGCGCGCGTGGTTCCTCCTTTGTCGCTTCTTCCGCTCCGGGCCTTGCGATGCCGGTACCTTCGGTCATGTAGTCCGTTCTCCTCGTCCTGATGCCGGTCAGGTGTCCTCGGGCGCTTCCGTCTCCGGCCTTGCGATGGGCGCTCCTCTTGTCCTGGATGCCGTCCTCTCGTTCTTCCATGGGGTCCTTGGTTTGCCGTGTGGTGTATGACGTTGAAATATCCTGCTTTTCTTGGTTTGTTTCATTTGAGCTTGTGCTTGTTATATCGGGGGTATCATATAGTCCTGGTTTATTAGCTGTAGTTTTCTGTATATCTGGTGGCGGGTCGTTGGGTGCTGGGTTCCGGGTTTTTTGTTGATTCAATCCTATTGCATGTGCTAATGTATAATTTGTACTTACTTGTTGAGGTGGCGGTTTATAATTTCTGTTGTAATTGTTTTGTGTGTGATTATTATTTGAGTTTAATCGATCACGGCCATCATAGTGATTCTTACGATTGCTCTGCTGGGCATAGTGGTTGGTTGTGCGATTTTGAAATTTTTCATTATTCCAGTTACCATTTTGCCTGTGCTCATAGCGGCGTTCAAATTGAGGAGCAGATCGGTAGCGATCATATGATACCGGTTCATAATTTTGGCTGTTATACTGATTAAATTTTGAGTTATGTTGATTTGGTGCGTATCTCTGGTCTGAACGGTGGTTTGATATTGCCATTGCAGACTGTATGCCATATAAATGATTTATCAGCTGCTTACAATCAGTAATGGGTTGTGTGGCGAGTGCCATTCTAACTTGATACGGTAGCTTCTTTAAAATAATACTTGCTAATGCCGATTCATTAATGGGCTCGCTCAATTGAGAATTTTTAAACTGTAGGGCAGTGACGAAAGTGGTACATGCACCGTCTAAGTTAGGGTTGAAATCGCATGATATAATGTCCGCTAGCACGTCCAACTGTTTACTTCTGCTCCAATACTGTTCCAGGAAGACAGCGACAAACTCATCCAATGATGTAAATTCATGGGCTCTACTCCGAAAGAACATCAGGGGTTCGCCAATCAATAAACTAGTCAAACGAAGACGCCAAAAATTCCAAGAGGTAGGTGCAAGAGTTTGTACTAATTTTATCTGATCAATGAATGGTTGAGGTTGCAAATGGCGATCAGTATTATCAAATTTTCCCAGTCCTTGTAATATACTATGTACGTTGAGGTTGTCTGTTTGAATCCCTTGAGGTCGTTGTTGAATATGATTTTCTAATGCTATTTTTTTCCTGTGTTATCTGCCATTGACTATTATGTGTAATTTTATTTGCGTTTATTTCTTGATTTAATTGAGTCAGAGTGGATTTTTGAATTAGTAGAGTTCCGTTTAAAGCTTTACAGGTTTCTGTATTTTGATTTATGCTACCTTGCAGTTGGTTCATTTTTGTGGACATATTAATCTGTTTATTTTGTATTTCTTTAATACTGTTAATATTTTTGTCAACTGTAGTTGTTAAGGTTTGATTGGCAACGGTAATTTGTTTGTGGATTTCTTGGTGGCAATCGGCCTTAATGTTATTTGTTATATCCTGAATGGGTGTAGTGATTTGTGTGGTTAGGTTATCTATCCTTTCATTGAGTTCACATGTAACCGTATCCAACCTTTCCGATAATCCTGCCGTAACTTTATCCTGACTTTCTTTTTGTAGGGTTATCATTGCTTTTAATTCTTCCCTATGATTCTCTACTTTAGTTTCAATATTATCCAACCGTTGTTCTACTGATTTTATAGCGCCTGTGGTCTCTTTCATACCCTGTTACACTGTTTGTTTTTTTCCTCTTTTACTGTAGCAATCTCTTTTTTAATCTCCTGCATCATACTATCCATTGTTTTTTGTAACATAATATTGAAAGTACTGCTAGTTTGTTCCATTATTACCTTTTGAAGCGGATCTAACTCTGTGATTGAAAATATACTTTGTTTGCTCAGGTGTGACTCGGCCTCCGGCGATGCGGGTTCTGCAGGCTGCTCCTCGCCCCCTTCAAAGTTGATCTCTACTATCCGTTGATTCAATGGTGTGTCAGCGGCGTCGATTCGAGTGGATGATAGAGGTTGCAGACCTGGTGGATCGAAGACTATCGACCCGACGCTTCCTGGTTCCCTTTCTCGTGGCGTATTGGCATCTACCGTGGTGGGGTTTGATGTGCTTGGAGTCGACAAAGTGGGATCTGTGCAACCGCCGTACATATATGAAACTTCAGAGTTTGCGGGAGTGTGATTCATTATGTCAAATATGATAAATGCTAATTAAACAGTGATAAAATGATAAGCGAAAATGCTTAAAAAAGACACAAACCGGGACTTACAGTGAAACAGTGATGTGTAAAGTGTTTGGATACTCATACAACAAGGTATTTATACTTAAGTTTTTTATAATGCTCTAGCGCCCCCAATGTTTTGTTTTGATTTATTCTTGGCTAGTTTACAGGCTGTGACTTATTTTCCAACCGGCTTAAACACATAATATATTTTTGACTAGAAAGTAATAGCAGTTTAGGCTTATAAAATATAATCTCTCTCTATAAACATGTATTTTTTTTTACAGTACTAATAATATAAAATTTTCTTTAAAACATATAATTTCTCTTTATTTAAAGCTATTGATTCCCCAAAAAGTAATACAATTTCCCTTCGCCAGTTTTCCTCAAAACTCGTATAAGTTATCTATAATTTTCAATATGGTTATTGACTTAATTTCAAATAATTATTCAATGAGCTTGGCTCTCATCATCATCCCACGTTGGTACGGCATGTTTTATGCCGTATCCGTGGCCCCACGTTGGGCGCCATGTCTTTATGTCACGTTATTATTTATATTTAAATAACGATTAGCCTCCTGCTTGGCATCAGTCGGTAAAGCATGAGATTTGATATAATTAGGTCGTGGTTTTTTAATAGTATTCAGTCTTAAAAAATCTTGATAGGCCTAGATATGGCTTCTCCTATAACTCTTGTAATTCAATAAATAATAATATATATAATATGATACTTATACTATAGTGTTGAGGAATAAAAAATAAATTGCACACCATGAACGTTCATACATATATTAAACAAATAATGCAAAAAATAATCGAGGCAAAAAATATATAAAGAGCGATAAAAAATATAATATAAAATAGAACAATAATTGAAATCAGTAAAATATCACAGGCTAAACTTTATATTCTAGATTTATGGCACGAATCATTACCATGTGCCTTTATCTTAAAATCATATGCATTCTTTTGCATGTAGCTGCGATATGCGCTTGCTAATACTTGTCGACTTGGACAATTCAATTAAAAATATGTGCTTTAAGATCAGCTTGATAAATTAGCCACTAATAATCCAATATATATATATATTAAAATCTCTAGTACTTAGTAGATTATTTGTATCGAATATATATTTTTATCTCAGGGTGCAAGATTCGGCACCTGACGGAATAGGTAGAGCCATTCATCTAGTGAATTAGAGCTATAATAAATTATCGCAAATTGTATTGCAAAAATTAAATATCATATGCATATGTTTTAATAGCCTAGATTTTGTACTTCTTTGATTTAATAGAAATTTCTGAAATATTGATCTATATTTTTCTTTCAATAATACCTTTAATACTAATTTTACTTGCGCAAGTATTACTCTTATTAATTTCTCAATTTATAATAAAACCCTTTCGGCGAGCTAGCTTTGATCATCAGATTAATTCGAAGCACTAGGCGCCCATCACTAATTCAAATTTAATCACTCACGTGTCGAAAATCTTCTTGTAAGCCGCCGATGTCGATCCAACTCCATGTGGTCCGGGAATATGGTAGCCGAATCGTCTCCTCCAAGGGGTATAAATTTAATTAAAAATGAAAATGACTTCTGCTTCACAATAGCATCACGAAGTCTTTTAAGAAATTTAATAATTTACTTTAACTTTAACTTTTACAAAATCATTAGTAAGGTACTACGCTCTAAAATATTTGGGGTCCTCTTATGGTGGCATTTGGCTGGCGAGTGCTGGTTCTCCTTTCTCAAGTTTTACAGATCCTCTTTCCGACTTTCAATTAGCATAAAATTTAAATATCTTAGTCCTCCGCCATTAGGTTCAAATAGATCTTACAAAAAATGCCAAAATATTGCTTAGATTGTATGATTAATAATTTCTTTGCATTCGAGCCATATCGATAACATAGACTATACAAATTTTAACACAAAATCTAGTACATTTATATAATATATAAATATTTTTGAATTGGCCTACAGTTGCCGCCTATTAACTGCCGTTTTACTATTGGTGCATGCAAATTTTATTCGGTATTCATGCGCCTGGTAACTCTTATTTCCTGAATACATTAATTATTTTTATTTGGTTTTTTATTTATGCTCTTTACATGCTAGCTAATATTCTATACATTAATATTAATTCCATGCTACCTAATAATTAGCCACGTGATCAGGTGTTTTTCACATTGCACACCATCTGATTGCAATAAAGCTCTGCCAAGGGGTTTTGGTCAGATTCTACGTTTCTCGGTTTGATCGATCTCTAGGTCACCGATCCGTGAATACATGTACATAACCTCAATCTTCAAATATTTTATATAATAATCTATTTATGAGCAATAAAATTCCTTCAAATCCTTTTTAGGTTTTTGTACCATTTAGCCAGAACAAGCTGATGCTATCTAATCTTAGTTATTATCTATTTGGCGATATTAGCCAGTTACTTTATTTTCAGACCTATTACTGTTTCTGTTAGGGCTTTTTATCTACCCAGATTTAATATTTACACTTACAATTTCAAACTGTTTGAGAAAAATGTATTAAAAATCAAGTGGACACGGAAAATTAAGCTATGATGCAAACTTTGTTTTATACTAATGAGTTATGTAGATAATAAGAGAGAACTGATACAATTTTAGTTCTCATTTGAGAGTTGATTGTCAATATGAGTTGATACTTAAATATAATTACTATCATTTACAATATTTAATTCAAGATATTTCCCAGCTTCTCTCTACAACATCGTTCAAACTTTCCATCATGGCCGTCTGAAAGGGAATCGATTGTTGTGTCAGTTTAGACAAAATTCTAATACTTGTTCCCAGTTGCACAAAAAAACCGTTAAATTTTAATCGTGATTCATTTTAGGAGACCAATCAAAGAAGCTTCTCTGATTGGTTCTCGTGAATTTAACACGATTAAATTTTAACCGGCTATTGAGCAACCGGCACATATAATTTCAATTCTAAAAATTACTAAAATTATACTTGCCGAGAAAATTAATAATAATATACATAAAATATATGAAAAAATAGTATCCTACCAATCACTTACCCAATGTTGGAAAAACGCGATTTTTTATCACTCTGAAACATCATGATTACCTGAAACAGAAGAAATACTATATTTAAAAATGACTATCGATTTAGTTCCCTACTTTGTGAGCCAGATAACGTTCTATTTATCGGAAAATTGTTATCTCGGCTTCTAAAGTAATGACAGTGACAGTAATTACACTGAGTGACTTTCTGAGAGAGAAAAAGAGTGAAAAATAAGTACATAGAGAGTATGTGAGAGAGATAGAGAGAAAATAGAGGGAAAGAAAAAGTTAAGGAGAGAGAGAGACATTAGATTGAATTTCTTTATTTATGTATGTTACAATATTACTGGCTTATACACTATTTACATTAAATGACGATAATGCTAGTTATTCAACGAATTTCACAAAGTATAGATAATTGATTAATCAATTAGAATAAATATAGAAATGCAATTAGAATAAAGATAATATAATAATGTGATGTAAATTCATAAATCGGCGGTGTTTCAACTAATAATTGTCGATTCTTTTAGAAAGATATAAAATATCCTTCCCATCAACACACGACCGGGTTTGTGATGGAATAAGCCGTTGGTAACTATATTAACTCGAAGTAATGTTCATATAAGAAACTCTCGAAAATAAGAGAGCGAGAGAGAGAGAGTGAGTGAGAGACAGAAACCTTAAGAATCGTATACCGTACGAGAAAAAGAGAAAGAATAAATGAGAGGGATAGAAAGAGAAATTTTAGAGAAGATCTTGTAAGATAAGGTATAAAAAAGGGAATACTGTAATAAACAAGAAAACTAAGAGGAGAAGAGAGAAAACGACAAGAGGATGAAAGATATAGGAGGTAGTAGAAGTAAGAGAGATACTGTGATAGTGAAGAAAGTGAAGATGAAAGAAAGAAAAAGAGGGAGAAAAGAGAAAAGGATGAAGAAAAATTCCGGAAAGAACAGGACTGACAAGAATGGAGAAGGAAAGAATCATACTAGAAGACTAGGAGGAAAATAAGGAAAAAAGAAGGAGAAGAAGAGGATAAGACGAAGGCGTAATAAGGAAAACAACACACAAGAATACATCTGACAGAGGTTAAGTGTACTTCCAGGAATCAAGATATTCCAAGTCATTTCAAAGCATGGAAATTCCTGCAATTTTAGAATCTTGGCAAGCAGACTACTCGAAAAGATTAAAAAGAAAATGAAGACAGAAATAAGCTAGTGAAATAACTAATAGTCCAAACAACAACGGTTTCATAGGGGAACAAATTTGGAGAAAGCTAATTTTTCCACATTGACAACACTATAATAAAGACAAATTTCCTGCGAAAAGTGCCCTCCACTACCCATCTTATTTCCCCAAGAATAATATGAGTTCAATAATCAATATCAACTATTCCAATGTTGTACCATAATGAACTAATTATATTATTCTTTATGGGATTTGAAAGTCATGATTCAACGCAACGATGAAGGGTGATACTGTACCTTCCAACATCAGGGAAATTAAACTCAATTCAGAGATAACTTGAGGTAACATAAACATTCTACTGTGTTGTTCTGAAGGTGATATTATGGTAAATTATATCCATATTGCATGAAAAGAACCCTTACCTTGACATTGTCAAGGCTACTAATTTCTTAAACCAATTTCTGACAAATTTCAAATAATTTCATTAAACCAGTGGTTAGGACAAGTCGTTTTCATTAATTGATAACGTAATCAAGGTAACGTTTTTAGAACAACTGCACAGTAATTGTCAGTAGATTGCGCAAGTCATCTACAGCCTTCCACAAAAACATGACTGGCTATAGAGACGCCCTCGTTGTAATGGCAGTATTTGATTAACATTGGTGTTGCTATACTTGTCTATCATTCGACAATCACATAGCGAATGTATCATAATTATCATGATGTTGTGAATGAAGTCTAGATGATACTGTATCATATTGGTTTGATACTGTATCATGTTGTGATTGTTCTTGTTCTATAGTGAGGTCCACGTTATAATGACAGTATTTGATTAACTTCAGTGTTGCTATACTTGTCTATCATTCGACAATCAGATAGCGAATGTATCAAATCATGATATTGTGTATCAGTACACAATAGTTGAGATGATACTGTATCATATTAGTTTGATACTGTATCATGTGTGGTGATAATGCAATTTATTGTGTTGATACTGTATCATGATGTGGTTGTTCTTGTTCTATAGTGAGGTCCACGTTATAATGGCAGTATTTGATTGGCATTGGTGTTGACAAGGCAGATAGTGCTATTCTTCTCTAGTTCCGCAACGTTGCCTGATCGTTTCTTAACAATGCAGAAATAAAATTAACTAAGGCTCGACTCAGGTCGAGAAAAGACTCGACTCTAGTCGAGAGCATGTGTTTCCAAATGGTGACACTCAGACCAGTCGATCCTAGTCTCCGCGACGTCACCCATATGAAAACACATGCTCTCGACTAGAGACGAGTCTTTTCTCGAACTGAGTCGCGTAAGTGTGAGTTGAGCCTTGGAGAATATTCAATATCAATTATGGAAATTTATTTTGAATTTATATAATGAATATGTATTTTTTTTAAATATACGATTAAATTATAACTGATCATTTCGAACAAGAATGAACAGTTGATATCACATCAGATATACCGGTATCAGCTATCCTCCATAGAAGGTAGTGGCAAGGCAGAGAATCATCAATGCTGTTCTCCAAACTTACTCCACTGCCATTATAACGTGGACCTCACTATTAAGACTTCCACAAAACATGACTGACTGGTGATTCCCCGAAAAATTGACTTTAGGACAACGCATTGCACTCTCAAGGTCAAAACAATGCTCATCAGCTGCAATGAGTTTCATTTTAAACAGTCAGCATTTTAACTATAGTGAGGTCCACGTTATAATGACAGTGGAGAAAGATAGGAGAACAGTGTTGCCGATTCTCTGCCTTGACACTGCCTTCTATGGAGGATAGCTTAAACTGGTATATCTGATGTAATATTAACTGTTCATTCTTGTTTAAAATATGAACTATATTTCATTCGTCCTGGAAAATATGTTTCAATTAATAAAAAATAGATTTTCATAATTGAGAATGAATATTTTATTGATTCATTATATTTCTACATTATTGAGCAACGATCTGGAAACGTTGCGGAGCTGGAGAAAGATAGCGCCATCTGCTTTCTTGAATGATAGACAAGGATAGCAACACCAATGTTGAACAAATACTGCTATTATAACGTGGACCTCACTATAGAACAAGAACAACCACTACATGAAAGTATCACACAATATGATACAGAATCATATCAACTTGATACACAACACCATAATTTGATACATATCTGCTTTGTGGAATGATAGACATGGATAGCAACACCAATGTTAATCAGATACTGCCATTATAACGTGGACCTCACTATAGAACAAGAACAACCACTACATGATAAAGTATCAACACAATATGATACAGAATCATATGAACTTGATACACAACACCATAATTTGATACATATCTGCTTTGTGGAATGATAGACATGGATAGCAACACCAATGTTAATCAGATACTGCCATTATAACGTGGACCTCACTAATAGTCAATCGACGACCTCAGCCGTGTAACGAATAAACAGCCAATTTTATTATTTCCTTGACCTTGACAAAGCAGGAGCTATTGTGAAATTCACTTCTCAGTCAGCATTGGTTGTATGGAAAGCATTGATGCTATCCCTATAAGGAAAGCTGACAATCCAAAGTGAATCTCGCTATAACTGCTTGGGAACTTCTGCTTGATTTTGGTCATTGTTTGCTGAGAACGCCTCCAATCACGAGATGGTAGGTAGACTGAGATTCATTATAAGCTGTCAGCTTGAAGAAAACTAGTAAAAGGATAGGCTGAAAAATAAGCAGATGAAGAGGATTTGGTTGAAGAATACTAGAGGAAGAAGAAGAAGAAGATTTAGCTGAAGAAAATTAGAAAACTAAGAGGAAGAAGAACAAGAACAAGATTTGGCTGAAGAAATTAGAAAAAAAGGAGGATGAAGAAGAAGATTTGACTGAAGAAAACTAGAAAAAGGAGAGGAAGAAGAAGATTTAGCTGACAAAATTAGAAAACTAAGAGGAAGAAGAACAAGAACAAGATTTGGCTGAAGAAATTAGTAAAAAAGGAGGATGAAGAAGAAGATTTGACTGAAGAAAACTAGAAAAAGGAGAGGAAGAAGAAGAAGATTTGGCTGAAGAAAACTAGAAAAAGGAGAGGAAGATGAAGAAGATTCGGCTGAAGAAAACTGGAAGAAGAAGATTCGGTAACAGGTAAATGCGCGTGTGAAAGTCAAGGTGATCTTCAAGCGTAGTGAAGCACTCATGATCGGCTAAAGAAAATTTTGTTACATAACAACCTCCCCTCCTTTTCATACTATTCCTCCTCCTCCTCCTCCTCCTCCTCCTCCTCCTCTTCTTCTTCTTCTTCTTCATCGTCCTCGTATCCTCCTCGTCCTCCTCCTCATCTTCTTCTTCCTCCTCCTACTCCTTCTATTCCTCCTCCTCCTTCTCTTCTTCTTCATCATCATCAACGTCATCGTACTCCTTTTTCTTCTTACCCAACACCCCTCTTCTTCCTCGACTTCCTCCTCCTCTTTCTCCTCTCCTTACAACCGAACGGTCAGCTTCTGGTATGCGATACGAACTTGGCGTAGTTTGAAGGTCTACAATGTTTTACCTGCATTATTTTATAAGGAAAAGTTGTACGATTGTCTAAAGCTCTACTCACACTTACACGAGTCAGGTCGAGAAAGATTTTCCAAATGGTGACACTCAGACCAGTCGATTCTAGTCTCCGCGACGTCAACATTTGAAAACACAAGCTCTCGACTAGAGTTGAGTCCCTTCTCGACCTGAGTCGTGTAAGTGTGAGTTGAGTCTAAGTGAGAGAAAGAAAGGCTAGAAAACTTAGCTTTAGTTATGCGATTATTGAAAGTTATATAAGTATATCTGAGAGAGACATCACCAGAAATACAGTATCACCACACCTGATACAGTCTATCAGCACAATATGATACAGTATCATCTCAACTCGATACACAACACCAAAATTTTATACAAAACTTCCAAACTTTGAATGAATTCTACAAAGCATGGGATATCTTATTATTCTATATTTTCTACATAATTTCACTGATGCAGTGTTAGAAAGACCTGACAGTTCAAAGTGATTCATGATGGAGTGTGATAAAGGTCTCGTCTGATGTCAGACCCACCCTTTAGGTGTGAAAGGGCATAAAACAAGCAGTCGTACAAGGGCATATCAACGCTGAAGGGTTCGATATAGAGAGTGTTTCCTTTTCACAACACAAGGTTCATTTACCCCTTTCATTGGACGATCGATGTACTGCAGGGGTGTATGTTATGCTCTGAATAATTCATTAATGGATTACCATTGTGTCTGTCTTATTATTTGTTTATTAATAGAGTTACTGTAACATAAATCATATCCGGCTTCTGATTTTGTAGACTTGTTTCACCAATTTTAAATGGAAAATATTTTAATTTTAAGTTTTTGCAATGTATTGTATATGAAAATTTTTATATTTTTCACATTTGTAAAGTTTGTTTAATGATTTGGCAATAAATATTTCTTCTTTCTTTTTCTTTCAATCTCGGTGAATTCACCAATCTCAGAATTCAATGACATCAACTCATCATATTTATTTTATTTTTTCTCTGTTAATGCATCCCATGTCAGAGGTATTTATTGAACATGGAAAAACATTTACAATATTGAATTAAAAAGACTTGCAAGTATTTTAATATGGCTACTTGAATATTTGATTTGATAAATTCTCAAGCAACAGAATATACAGTATAAGTGAAAGCGCTACTATTATCCATTAGCTGTTGAGCAATGGAGGTTGAGCTCTACTGTCATTGGCCAGCAGGAGTAGACACGCCCAAGTCTCGGCCAATGGCAGTAGAGCTCAACGCTCATTGGTCTACAGCTGATGGCCAATTGTAGCGCTTTCACCCAGTCAATATTCTGCTGTTCAATGTTGAAGCTTTCAGTTAACTAGAGATTGATATTTGTTTAACAACAATAAGGGTGAAACCGTGGTAGAAAATGGAAAGAAACAGAAATGGAAGATGAAGGATAAAAGAAGGAGAAGAAGAAGAATATAAAGAAGTTGAAGTTGAAGAAGAAGGAGAAGAAGAAGAAGAAGAAGAAGAAGAAGAAGAAGAAGAAGAAGAAGAAGATGAAGATGAAGAGAAAACTTGATGAGAGAGTATTGTTTGAGAGAGGAAAGAAGAGAATGAGATTTTTAGTGAAGCGTCTTTTAGTAAACGATACGACAAAGATTAGCATTACGGATATTATATCAAATTTGAGTCACCCAAAAACTCAAGGGAATCAATTGGCTATGAAACTCTTTATCATGCGCTGAAGTAATATCTGATCTGTGACATCATCATAATATCATTTCAACATCACCCAAACTAAAGAAGACCTATAGGGTCTGACAACTCATACCATCTTGATATCATCTAAAATTCTTCAGCAAATAAAGATAAAGATCTGTTGCCTATGACAATTCTCAATAATGTCATAATGAAATCATCTAAAATTCAGTCATCAAATAGAGATAAAGATAATTTATTCTACTCTCTATCGGCTATGAAAACTATTATCATCTAAACATCATTAATTCATCTGAAAATTATCCCAGAAGAATTTCTCAGTCAACTCTTGATTATATCATCAAATAATCTGAAAATCACTCTACAACAAACTAAGAAAAATCTCTTCGACAACTCTTAATCATATCATCTTGATAATCATGAAATCATCTAAAAATCAATCACCAAAAAATGACCAACATCTATCAGCTATGACATCTCTTCATCACATTATCGTGACGCCATCTTTACGTCATTGGCTATCATTTTCACGTCAGCAAAAACTAAAGATGCTCCAACTCTATTGGCTATGACAAGCGCACTCTCCATGACAGGCTATTACTGCTAAAAGACATTGAACGTGTGACATGTAAGGCAGCCATGTAAACATGCCATGCCAGGGCCATGTCAAGCTGACATGACATGTCGGAAGTATATCCTACATGAATCATCGATTACTGTTCGAAACACTCCCATCCCCTATAAGCCCCCATTATTTTCACCTGACTCAATTTATAGAATCGTGTAAAGTCTCCATTGAGCTAACGCATGAAAGTCGTCAAAGTTGGTAAAAGGTATCATGTATCTTTCAAAAATTGCAATAGTTTCTAGTATTTTTATTCACATTTTGAAAGATCGAAGTAAGTTCTTACTGATGATTAAGGTTTGGATGAAATAAAATAAATTAAGACTTGTAGAGAATATCGGTGTAGCCAAATTGTGCGAAATTTCAATATTTTCATGCAAGCCCATGCATGACTGGGTATATTCAAATTAGCAACTCTGCATCGACTGTGTTGTCGAATTGAATACATCATATCGATTGAGAAGATTGAAATTTCGCACATTTCGACAATCTCCAAGTCTCAACTTATTCTCCAAAGACTATAGAGCCTCGAGACGTTGTCTCTTTGTGGGTTGTTTGTCAATACTATTACTTCGATTCCTTTCTTCAATCAACTTCAAACTTTCACATTCTTCGAACCATTATCGACTACAGATCGAGTTCGGTGACAAACGAAATTAACTCACTCCTTAGGCCTTTTTCAGGATATAACAGGATTATATTGAAAGTGCATAATAAGAATTTTTAAAAGACATTATCCAGCTGATTGCTAATTAATGTTTTGCGAGTTATCACATAGATTGACTGTGTTCATGCGCTGTGTCATTTCAACTGTCTGTCTTGAATTTTGAGCCCGTACTCATTTCGAGAATTTGTCAATTGATTATTATTGTAAATTATTGACCGAGCAAAGTGAGGTCTAAGATTCAAGTCAACGGTTTGGCATTTCTCTTAATGTTTAAATGTTTATAGTTTATATGTTGCGCATTTACGGCGAAACGCGGTAATAGATTTTCACTTTTTGTGTAGTTGAGAAGTTGATATTGTGGTAATCATTCATATTGAATGATTTATTGATAATTAGAAAGACCGGTTTCGGTTATTACACCATTGTCAATCTCTGATAAACTGTTTATCAGAGATTGACAATGGTGTAATAACCGAAACCGGTCTTTCTAAGAATCAATAAATCAGTGTTTTTTTGACAATTTCTTAGTCTTTTTCATTCAGTAATAGATTTTCATGAAATTTGACAGGTATGTTCATTTTTTAATTGCACATCGACGTATATACAAGGTTTTTGGAAATTTTGCATTTCAAGGATGATATAAAAGGGAAAAGGAACCTCCTTCATACTCCAATATTAGAGTAAAAATCAGACTATAGAATTATTCATAATAAATCAGCTGACAAGTGATTACACAGATTTGTGGAGAAGCCAGTCTATTGCTGTATTTCCATAAGGTCTATAGTTTCAATCAGTTACTTGTGGATGAGAATACTGCGTGAGGTCTACTGTTCACAGAACTACTAGTTAGTTTATTCTTATGAAACTATTTGTATTGTATGAATGAAATGATGAGTACTAATTGATTTGATTTGTTCCAGAATTATTTACTCAAATGGAGTGAACTATGAAGTTTTATTGATTCACGTATAATTACAGGTTGCTGATTTCAAAATCAATAGATCATGAGCAAAGTTCTTCAGCCCAGAAGGCTCAATAGTTTATTCATATTTTGATATCTCATATTTCAAGAATATTTTCAAATGCGGGAAATAGGGAGCCAAACATCCGTCTACAACACATAAAACGTCATCCACAAAACCACCATGAATTCTAGCAAGCAATGCAACATCATTGCGCATTAATAAAAATGAAAACCACTGCTTCCCATATCCACAACTTCCAACGTTATTTGTGAATGGGGGAAATAGCTCACAAAACAAATCAGCAGAGTGTGAAGCCTGCACACTTTACTACGAGAAAAAGAGAGGAGAGAGAGAGAGAAGACGATAGGAAAAGAGGAGAGTGAGAAGACGAAAGGAAGAGAGGAGAGAAAATGAAGACGATAGGAAGAGGGGAAATAAAGAGAAGACGATAAGGGAAAGAGGAAAGATGGAAGAAGAGAGGGTAGACAGAATAAGAAGAGAAGGGAGAGAGATAAAGCGAGGAGAGAGTAAAAGAAAGAGTTATGGTTGAAATGCTTCCTGAGTTGTGTTACTACTGCCATAAATACATGGAGGATATTCTGTTGTATGTATATGGAGAGGATATGTACTGATATATCTGTGTACTGTATATAGGTATGAGTGCATACTTTGTTTGACATAATATATTATATTCCCGGTGAAGTTTTAACAGTAGGCTACTCGTATAGTGTACACTGATGTGACAATAGTTATGTGTATCTAGAGTGAAAAGTAGGCCTACGACTTTTTCTCCTGTGGGGAAAAGTTTGAAGCCCGAGGCGAAGCAGCGAGGGCAGCAATTTTCCTGAGGGAGAAATACTTATTGTATATCTAGAGTGAAAAGTATGACTTTTTCTCCCTGAGGGAAAAGTTTGAAGCCGAGGCGAAGCCGAGGGCAACAATTTTCCTGAGGGAGAAAAAGTATTTTTCACTCGTGATGTACACAACATTTTTCCTCCATCTACATTTTTTTATAGAAACTGCAAATAAAATCATTTTAATAACTTACGTATTGGTGACAATGTTTCCTAACAACATAACCTAAATCTAAACCCTAAAAACGGCCGTCTGATTGGCACTGCCGATTGCGCTATCTAGCAAAAGTTGTCACATTATATCAGCTGGGTGTCTACCAAAAATGGCTGACTCCAGATCATGCGGTTCAGATTTGAATTGCAGATCAAAAATATTATGTGTGGGCTGGTATTTTGAATAGAATAAGATATTTTAAAAATTATATAAATTTTTATTGTCTACTAACATTAAGAATATAATATCATACAAAACAATTTCATGAGTTGATCAAATTCTGGTTGTGGTATTGATTTCAGTTGACTCAATGACAGACACCTCTTTATGCTTTCTCATCTGAGCTTAGACCTTCTAACCTATTATAATCTTGGAGGAAGGAAGGTGTATAACCTTCCTTCCTCCAAGATTATAATGTAAGTTTTTAAAATAGAGATGCTTCCCATGTTATTTAAATGGAGTCACTTTTACTCCCTAGGGAGTTTTTCTGTTTTTTACTACCGAGAGCGAAAAAGTGACACTTTAGTATTATGTTTCAGGGAGTAAAGTAAGTACTTTAGCCAGTAGGTGGAGGAAAAAGTATTTTTCGCTCGTGATGTACACAACATTTTTCCTCCATCTACATTTTTTTATAGAAACTGCAAATAAAATCATTCTAATAACTTACGTATTGGTGACAATGATTCCTAACAACATAACCTAAATCTAAAACCTAAAATAAGGTCGTCTGATTGGCACTGCCAATTGCGCTATTCTATCGGCAAAAATTGTAACAATCAGCTGGGCAGCTACAAAAATGGCTGACTCTAGATCAGGCGGTTCAGATTTGAATTGCAGATCAAAATATTTGTTGGCTGGTATTTTGAGTAGAATAAAATATTTTAAAAATTGTATAATTTTTATCATCTACTAATATTAAGAATATAATAATTATCATACAAACATATATTTCATGAGTTGATCAATTTCTGGTTGTGGTATTGATTTCAGTTGACTCAATGACAGACACCTCTTTATGCTTCTCATCTGAGCTTAGACCTTCTAACCTATTATAATCTTGGAGGAAGGAAGGTGTATAACCTTCCTTCCTCCAAGATTATAATGTAAGTTTTTAAAATAGAGATGCTTCCCATGTTATTTAAATGGAGTCACTTTTACTCCCTAGGGAGTTTTTCTGTTTTTTACTACCGAGAGCGAAAAAGTGACACTTTAGTATTATGTTTCAGGGAGTAAAGTAAGTACTTTAGCCAGTAGGTGGAGGAAAAAGTATTTTTCGCTCGTGATGTACACAACATTTTTCCTCCATCTACATTTTTTTATAGAAACTGCAAATAAAATCATTCTAATAACTTACGTATTGGTGACAATGATTCCTAACAACATAACCTAAATCTAAAACCTAAAATAAGGTCGTCTGATTGGCACTGCCGATTGCGCTATCTATCGGCAAAAGTTGTAACAATCAGCTGGGCAGCTACCAAAAATGGCTGACTCTAGATCACGCGGTTCAGATTTGAATTGCAGATCAAAATATTTGTTGGTGGTATTTTGAGTAGAATAAAATATTTTAAAAATTGTATAATTTTTATCATCTACTAATATTAAGAATATAATAATTATCATACAAACATATATTTCATGAGTTAATCAAATTCTGGTTGTGGTATTGAACTCAGTTGACTCAATGACAGACACCTCTATATGCTTTCTCATCTGAGCTTAGACCTTCTAACCTATTACAATGTAAGTTTCAAAATAGAGATGCTCCCCATGTTATTTAAATGGAGTCACTTTTACTCCCTAGGGAGTTTTTCTGTTTTTTACTACGAGAGCGAAAAAGTGACACTTCGTATTATGTTTCAGGGAGTAAAGTAAGTACTTTAGCCATTAGGTGGAGGAAAAATAATTTTCTTCACACATTTCAAGTTGTCGGCTAAAATCGCATAGAATGGATAAATGGGCATAATATTTTTATGACATAACTACTGGGGGATTCTGCAGGATTAAGAAGACAGTAGACGGAGAAGGGATGTAGAAGACAGTATATAATTAGAATTTTGACAGAGGGCGAAAGAGAGAATCGATAGTGTATGATTGCAACGAGTTGAAGAGAAAGAGAGAGTGAGGGAGACAGATACAGATTGAGATTGATTAATAACAAAGGAGATTAGATTAGATTTATTTATTTATGTATGTTACAATATTTACTGGCTTATACACTAATTTACATTAAATGACGGTAATGCTAGTTATTCAACGAATTTTACAAAGTATAGATAATTAATCAATGAGAATAAAGATTAAATGCAATTAGAATAAGGATAATATAAAATTGTAATGTAACTTCATAAATCAGCGGTGTTTCAACAAATAATTGTCGATTCTTTAAAAAGGATATAAAATAATATCCTTACCATCAACACACGACCGGGTAGAGAGAGACAAGACCAAGAGAGAGAGAGAGAGAGAGACAGAAGGTAGAAGAGAGACAGAGAGATGGTAAGTAAGAGAGAGAGACAGATAAATTGAGTACTTTATTTATGTAGATTACAATATATACTGTCAGTTCTGCTCCTGGGAGGGGCATGAACATGCACTAAAATTGATAATTATAAACACTTACCAATTAAATAAAACTACAATCATAAATCATGGGCAATATTCCTCAACATTTAATGCCCCACTGTTTGTCCGTAGAAAGAAGAGGACGCAAAATGAAATAAGTGATTTACGATTAGTAGAATAGTCTGATTAAATAAGATATTAAACGGTTGTAATATTTGAGGTTATGATCAATGATAAATATTTGTAGGTTAGATCGGTTGATGTTGTTTAATCGAATTGTCGATATTACTTAGGTCGATGTATTGAGGCAGAATGACTAATATATGGATGGGACAAAATGGAAAAAGTTAATTTGCACAGCAGAGGGTTTGACGGTCTACAAAGGTAGCCGAAGTAAGGGATCTGAGATTCTAACTTAATATGGTAGGTGGCTATAATATAGTGAGGTGGAATTAAATTCACTTTAATAATAATACAGTGCAACTTGAATCTGCTGAAAATAGATCCTGTTGTCACTATGATC
>NC_052515.1:4050125-4085028 GCF_014356525.2 Nilaparvata lugens
AGTACCCCAGCTGTGGAAGCATTTTGCCGAGAAAGGTGTGGAGTCACACATGTTCGCCTCTCAGTGGTTCCTCACCCTGTTCACTGCCAGATTCCCCCTCTACTTTGTTTTCCACATCATAGACATTTTCCTCCTTCAAGGCATGGAAACACTCTTTCAGATCGCCATTGCTTTGCTCATGGTAAGCTATTTTTTTCATTTATTTATTCCTGATAAATTAAAAAATAAATCAGTAAGGGCCAGTTGCACGTACGTCTGTAAAATATGGATATTAACGCTGATTAACAAATCAATCAGTTAGTTTTTAATCCCGATTAAGTTTTCCCGTTAACTTACCAAGATTTTAACGGTTTCACAATCTGGCAACACTGTAATTCAACCGACAGATGTTATTATTGTTATTATTATTATTTTTCTGGTTTATTGGCTTATCAACAATTATTTCATATTGCAAACGTTGATGAAGGATTTTCATAATATACGTTTTTATAATGTTATCGTACCATGATTAAGACTGGATATTTTAATAATTTACTGCTGATTACGGATACACAGAATTGTACAGTATATGTTGGAATTCCAATTAAAAATTTGTTGGTAATTGCACAAATTTGTTAAATTTTAATTGTGATTAAATGCCACCAGAATCAATTGGAGATGCCTTCTTTTCAAAAATCCTTCTCAGATTGATTCTCTTGACATTTAATCCTGATAAAAATATAAGAGGATTTCGTGCAACCGACCTTAGAGTACTAGATCATACAGTAGCACTTTGTTTTCGCACTTTAGTCTGTGCAACCCTAAGGCTGGGCGTACACCGGTTAGTCAAGACAAGACTAGTCACGTTTAGTCACATACTTCACATAGTTGCTTATGAAGACACGTCTAATTACAATTACTAAGCAACAATGTGAAGTATTGTGACTATGAAGACATGTCTAATTACAATTACTAAGCAACAATGTGAAGTATTGTGACTAAACGTGACTAGTCTTGTCTTGACTAACCGGTGTACGCCTGGCCTTAGTTTACAGAACGGGGCTTTATGGCCAATGCTATTTCAATATAAAAATAGGAGAACACTGTTGCCGTTTTTATGCTGATTTTATAAAATAAGCCTTCTCGCTCTTTCTCTTGTACTTTAGCTCTCAGGGTCTCTGAATTTTGTGAAATTTGGCAGCACAGACTTAAGTTTATTTATGAAACTATTTTTATTATTTACAATGAATTTATTATTTTTTACTAGCGGGTAACCCATGCTCCGCAAGGATCCAATTAAGAACTTATTTACTGAGATCTTGAAAAGTTTTAAGTAGGCCTATAACCATCCTCGGTAAATTAAGAATCAATATTCAAAATTTCAAATTAATCCATTAGTTCAGATGCGTCATTCGTGAATTTCCTATCCCGTACGTACTTGAGCCAATTCTTTCCTCAATTATTATTATATATAGATAGATTTTAATGTTCTTATCATTAACAATTTTTATTCCCTATCATCATTTTCATACTATTGGAACTTGTCTATGGTTCCAAATAGTGACAAGCGCTCGGGATTCCCTTGGAAGGGTGACCGTTTTTAAAGAGGTATCAGTTGTTGTTTTTTGCTCCCTAGGAATGGTTATTGAAATGCACTTTGAATAATTTTATTGCGAATCCCATAATAATGATGCATTTTTTGTTGTTTTGCAGTGGACAAAACGGACTTCGCAGCCACAGAACAACATGAGTCACTTCTCTTCTGCTTCTGCTACAACGTCATCTTCTTCTTCTGCTTCTACTGCTGCTGCTGCTTCTTTGCTGAGAAATCAACACTTTTGGACGTTTGTAGCTGATTGCTGATCATTGCAGTAATAAGGTGTTACATCTGTGAGTTCACTTAGATTATGATGATTCTCTTTTCTTCTTCTTCTTCTTCTTCAACTACTACTTCTTCTTACTAACAAATTTTGTATTGATATAGGGTGATTGTTTGTTGCATTGTTATTGCCAATATTAGTTTCATGTAGTAGACTATAATAATATGAAATCTGTTACATGACATCCAAAAATTTGGAGGATTCAGAGCAAGATTTTTTTTCTCTTATTCATGAAATGGAGGTGCAATATTCAAGCATAGACATTTAGTAATAGAAAAAAGTCGGTGGAGTTATGCAGAGCTCGAGGTACTTTTAGACATGTATACAATTGTAGATTAATTTGTATGAGATTCAAGGGTGATTTTATAGATTGGAATCTAATATATTGTTGTTTATAGAAAATGATTGAATAAGGAGATTGATCATTTGTGATTTTGACATGTATCTCATGCAAATGCATTTTATATTTGTATACAAGTCTTGACGTACCTTGAAATGTATAATTGGAGAAGTGGAGCTGTGCATGTATACTAAGGTAGGTGATCACCTCATCGTGGAACACATGCCGCCGATTTTCCAGATCTCCGAATCACCGCCACCTGTCTATTTATTTATTATTCATTTACAATATTACAACAGAACAATCTACACTATTGGACCAGAGATCCATAGACATTAGACAAAGTTTTATGCAGGAGAATATTTTAGACAGATAGTTGAGACCTTAACACGAGTGTACAAATTTGCAAAATGATTATAGTGAGGTCCCCGTTTTAATGGCAGTATTTGATTAACATTGGTGTTGCTATCCTTGTCTATCATTCGACAAAGCAGATAGCGCCATCCTTTTCTAGCTCTGCAACGTTGCTAGATCGTTCTTAACAATGTATAAATATAATTAATTACTAAATATTTATTTTAATTATGAAAATTCATTATTTGATCACTGAAAAATATATTGACAATGAAATATAATTATTGTAATCAAGATAGTTGATATAACATCAGATATACTAGTATCAGCTATTCTTTATAGAAGGCAGTGGCAAGGCAGAGAATTGGCAACGCTGTTCCTCCTATCTTTCTTCACTACCATAATAGCGTAGACCTCACTGTAGTAAAATTAACGAGTACCTCTCTACAAAAGCAAGATTTAGTCGAGTATCCAGGCTGTTACAAGTTGCAAATTTATTCTTTTACTTTTATTTTAATACATTTCAAATCTTGTATTCGTTGAAAAGAATTTATGTTTGATTAGAGTTTTAGAGAAATTTCTTGGTGATGATGTAAAATGTTTCGATCGTTTGGCTGAAAACGTAGTCTCAGAAGCAGAAATGTTTTGGTATTTGCTAAAACCGTAATTTCAGAAAATGAGTTCAATTATTGCTTCAATTGATATTTTGAAACTTATCAATTACCTGGTTACAGTATTTTTGAATGATTTTAGTGCCTTTAGCTGTGGAGGTGTTGAACTATTTCAATAATTTAAAATTTGTTAAATTCGTGGATGGTTTATTCAAGTTTGGCTCTGTTGAGAAAGCAGTACCTCTCAGGCTACAGTAATGTGTTTCAAATTGATTCGAATACAGTAAAAGTGTTACAATTCCATTCAAGTGTTTTTTGTAGCATTTTTGCTGTAAATTCCTTTATCCTTGAATCGGTTGGTGTGAGAGAATAATAAATTATTTTTGATTTGGTTGTTTTGCAATCATTTTTTCCTTCATTATGAATCAGTTTTGAAACACATCACTGCTTATTCGAAAATGATGTAAATTGAGTGTTTTATTCAATGCTTTGAGTTGTCACAATACCAGTGGTATTGTCTCTTCAACACAAACATTATTAATTGACCATTAGTTGAATGGTTAATGAGAGCTTCAACTTGATGAGTCAACAGTAATGCGTATCAAATTAATTCCAATACAGTAAAAGTGTTCCAATCATTTACATTCTAATAATACTGTAGAGTGAATATTGTAGTATTTTTACTGTATATTCCTTTATCCTTGAATCGGTTGGTGTGAGACAATAATAAATGATTTGTGGCTCTGGTTGTTTTTCTATCATTTTTCCTTCATTATGAATCAGTTTGAAACGCACTACTGTTGGCTTGAAAATGATCAAAGATGGAGTGTCCTCAGTCTTTTGAAATGATAGTTATATTCAGGCTAACTATTCGAGTACTACGGCGCTGTCAAGTGTTACATTCTCAAATAATGAAGAATGAAGTATAGCGAACTGGAAGATTGAAGGTAATTGTGATGATGCTCATTCTCTGACAAGTAATGGCACATGTTTCACTTGACGAGCAGTAGTTTGGCAAGCAGTACTTGACAGATGCATACGACTTGTTTGAAGCACAAGGCACAGTATCAATCAAAGTAAGGATGTTTATATTATAAGTTGAGTGTGATAATTGATTTAAATTGTTGAAAAACATTGTTGGGTTGTGATCCTACATGGAGCTGGGTACAACCCAACATGTCTTCTTTGAATCCTCCAATATTTCAATTTAAAATTAATGATAAATATTAGTGATCAAGTGTGAAATGAATATACTGCACTGAATCACTGAATTAGGATATTTTATGTCAACTATGTATATTTTTTATTTTCCCAATTATTCTTCTTCTTTCTCTAGTATTCATTATTTCTTTCTCAAGTATTCATTATTTCATTCTCAAGTATACATTCTTTTTCCTTACTCACTCTCTCTTCATCTAGTCTACATTCTACTTTTCTCTATCTAGTAGTCTAGGTTTCTTCTTTTGTCTTTCTTCTTCTAGGTTTCTTCTTCTTCTTCTTCTTCTAGATTTCTTCTTCTCTTTCTCTAGTCTAGAATTCCTTCTTTCTTCTTTCTCTAGTCTAGTATTCTTTCTTTCTTCTTTCTCTAGTCTAGTATTCTTCTTTCTTCTTTCTCTAGTCTAGTATTCTTCTTTCTCTTTCTCTAGTATTCTTCTTCTTTCTCTAGTCTAGTATTCTTCTTCTTCTTTCTCTAGTATTCTATTCTTCTTCTTTCTTAGTCTAGTATTTTCTTTCTTCTTTAGTATTCTTCTTCTTTCTCTAGTACTCTAGTATTCTTTCCTCTTTCTCTAGTATTCTTCTTTAGTCTAGCTTTCTTTCTCTTCTAGATTTTCTTTCTCTAGTATAGTATATATATAGAGGATAGTATAGCATAGCAATAGGAACCAATATTCATTAATATATATTCTTTTTATTGTACTATATATGACCAATAGATTGCATATATTCCACCAGCTACCAATCATAATATATAATTTGCAAAACCAAAGCCTTTTTTTTTTTTTTTTTTCCCCTTGTTCTAGATTCAGGTTTACAGTGAAACGTTCACTGTCGGATAGGCCCACAAAAAAAACCGGCACTAACCTCAACGTCCAATACTGGCACCTGGCTCCAAGAGGTCCTGCCCCCCCCCAATGTAGTGAGTGGTCCCACCCACGCCAAAGGGCGCATTGAGCCTAACTGGACCACTCAGAGCCAGGTGACAAATCCCCCAGGGGGCTTTCCTTCCCCCCGGAAGGGAGAGGGAAAGTCCCCTGAGGGGGCAAAAAAGAGTGGTTCCCCTTCTCAAGGGACAACTCCCACTTCTACGAATAAAAGTGGGTGGTGCCCCTCCTGAAGAGAATAAATCAATGGTACCGTATTGGTAAGTGCATGTCTAGACCATAAGAGTGGGTGGGGGGGACAATATAAACTAAGAGTGCTACCACACTAGTGCTGTCCTAGTGCTGTTGCATCTGTCACAATATTAATGCTAATTATTGGAACAATTGAAAAGCAATGCGGGGTAGAAGATAAATACTGTATGATTACAATATGAGAGAAGAAAAAGTTCACTAAAACTGAGAATAATTTCATGTAGATTGACAGGAAGGGAGAATAATTGATGTTTTGGGCGGGGGGGGGGGAGAGGCAAGTGAAGGTAGTACGAGGTAATTAATGAGGTTAGTGAATCACTAGGTATGGTGGGGGGGGGGGTGAGAGAAGTGAAATTAGTAAGGAATGGTGGTAAGACAAACATAATAATATGAGAGAGACAGAATGATAGATGATGAAGACAAAACCTATAATATTAACTGAATTAATATCAAAATTAAGTTCCTAGTTAATATTGGTGAACAGTTGCGACCTGAAAACTCTGACACTAGACCTGAGCCAGCCAGGTCACTCGATATTATTATTATTGGTGAACTTTGAATTAGGGAAAGAAACTAATCTACAGATTGAATTAAATTATAGGTTGCATTTGTTCAAATCTAGTTAATGTATTATTATTTAACGAAAATCCCAATTAAATGCTGATTTAAATAAAGCATTTAATGGGATTTTCGTTTAATAGTAATTAAAAAACTAATGATTGATTTCAGGTGATTACTAATGGGAAGTATAATTAATGACAGTGTGGTAGGGTGAAAGGAATGTGTAAATTTATGGATTGAAATTTAGATTTAGTGATTTTGAAATCAATTTTTAAGCAGAATAATATTATGATTCCCACAAAGTTTCATAAAATGCGTGGGTAAAATGGGAAGAATGATGATGAGGAGGTAAGTGGACCTATAGCTTCAAGTGGGATTATTATATTATTGAGTGGGATTTCAATTATTATTAGTAAGACGGCTCAAATAGTCAAAGATTCAGTACACTGAAGATTGGAAACTTATTTTGATAATTCAGATTTAGGGGTTTACATTTTTTTATGTATCTATTGTATGGCAAATAAAGATTGATTTGAATTTGAGAGTAATGAATTTATAAAAGCTGCGTTTCACCAAAGTATAAAATTTACAAATGTTAATAACTTACTCTTTACAGATTCTATTAATTAGATTGAACATAACTTATCATACACATGATGAACATATGTGTATGATAAGTTATGTTGAATCTAATAGATCTATAAGTATTAAGTTATTAACATTTTGTTTAATAACTTTCGTGTAAACGCAGCTAGAGTGAGGGAAAGATTAGTTTATACGTCAGAAGGTGGTCAGAAATAGTAGACAATTGAGGAATTGATAATGACAGTTTTTGAAGGAAATGGATTGGATGATGATGCCCACATGAGCTCTAGGTCTTGTGCGTGGGTAATAGAATGAATAATGATGAGAGATGAGTAGACCTACAGGTTAAGGTGGGGTTTGAACCATCGGAAGCCAAGAAGTAAGTTGGAAATGAATTGAGAAAAAAGAAAGAGGAAATAAGTGAATTGAAGTTAGAAACATGAATGAATGGTGCAATGAGAAGGAAGGGAATACATGAAATTACACTTTACAAGTATTACAATAGAAATAATTGATGATAGTTCACTAATAATATTCTGAGAGATGCAACAACACCACAAACTAAGACAAAAACAATAAACAAGTGAATGATGACGACGATATCCTCCTGAAAAAAGCAAACAGTGTGCAGCACCCCAGAAATTTACAATCTAATTTAAATGTGTTTATTACAATAATATATATATAAAATCCTAAGTAGATGGAGATAGTTTACAAGAAATGAAAAGGAACAACTGAAGAAAAATCCCAAACTGAATATAAAAAACTGAAATAAAATCGGGGACAGTTTTGAAGAAATCAAAAGAAACAAACTAAACAAAACATCCTTATCGACGTATACTTCGATATTGAATTTGAACTGAAGGTTCGCCTCCAAAGCAACAAAAATAAGAAACTGAAAAAATAAGAGCAGGAAAAGTTCAAAACAATAAAGGAAACAACTAAAGAAAAACTCCAAAGCAACTGAAAATAAAAACAAATTCAAAAGTACTGAGAAAAAATTTAGGGGGTGATGGTCGAGACATGCAATTACCAATTCCACACAAGTCGCCCAGGACCGTTCTAACAGTTCAACAAGACATTAATTTCTTCATCAATAATTGGTGAGAAAAGAATAAATAAGATTTAGGATTCAAATGGATAAGAGTTACTCATTTTTCTCCAATTTTAGTGAATTAATAATATTATCAACTCACTGAAATAGAAGAAAATGATTCAGATCTGGAAAAAATTTAATTCAAAATAAAACTTCAAGAAATAAGAATTTAGAAAAAGAACTAGAATGAACTGTTAGAATCGGCCGAGAGCTGACTTTTACCTTGATTAAAGTTCTGCGTAGTCCGTCCATCCAGCTGCCTCCGCGATGCCTGAAAATACCCCACTAGGACAACCACCCCACAGGCATTTATTATTTACAGCAAAACATGCACAATATCAACAACACACCAACAAAATATAAATCAATTCAATGTCTTTTGAAAATGAAAGTAAATTCGAGTCCTTTCACTATCACTTCACATCAATAATTCACTGTTATGCACTTTTCAATGTCAATGTTTGTAGTTTTCACATAACTCACAATACCTGAAAATACCCCAAATAGGACACCCACCCCATAGGCATTTATTATTTACAGCAAAACATGCACAATATCAACAACATCAAAAACAAATATAAATCAATTCAACGTCTTTTGAGAATGAAAGTAATTCGAGTCCTTTCACTATCTATCACTTCACATCAATAATTCCCAGTTATGCACTTTTCAATGTTTGTAGTTTTCACTTTATATAAACTCTTACACTAGAGTGCCTCTATTTTGTAAAAATATATCTTCTTTTCTGCGTCTTCTATCTTTTTCTTCTTCCCACTGTTCCGTTTGAGCAGGCATCCTTTGGCGTTGTCTGTCTCTCTCTCTCCTCCATGTCCTATAAAAAATACAAACTACCATTAAAATCATAACAAAATAGTAAGCCTTAGCCACTTTAGATAAATGGCGACATATGCGCTGAATTTATTTTGCGCATCTTTAGAAAATACATGGCCTCTTATGGAGAGCGTTTATTTTCGACAAACAGTACAACAGGGGACGTCTATCAACCAGCAGCAAAAGAGCCTTAGCATAAGGGCCAAGCCAATGAGGCGTTTTAGAGACGAGTCGGCAGGGCAGGAAGCTCTCCGTTGGCTGATCATCTGATTCCCGAACGCCAACCCAATCGGAGAGCTTCCTTCAATGCCGAATCGTCTAAAAAATGCCTCATGTAGCTTGGCCTTAAGGTCCCAACTATACTGGCGACATATGCACTGAATTATTATTTTGTGCATCTTCATAAAATGCATGGCCTCTTATGGAGAGCGTTCATTTCGCTTTTATTTTATAGTTTTAGTTATTAGACAGGCCACTAACGGTAGGACAAGCATGTTTATCAGGCACACACACATGTTCATCATGAATATTTTGTCATCAACTAGAGGCTTCCGACATAGAATGAACAACCAATAACAATAAATAAACCACTGGAAAATTACAAATCACAATGATAGAAAAATAATTTAACCTCAAAAGAGCAGTGAGGAAAAAAAGATAGGAGACACAAAAACCTAACCTCAAAATAATTTGCTGGAAGCCTTTTGCTGATGACACAATAATATATGACAACATATTTATCATGCATTTCCTACGGTTAGTGACCAGCCTAAGAGACAATGCATCCAGCTAATGAGCTGAAAAAATCCGGCTCGTCTCAGACGCACGCATAGTGGGGACCTTACATGTGGTAAGTTAATCACTATAAGATTCAATAATAAATATTTACTATTGAGAAAAAAATTGTAGCTCATATTTCTACATAGCCTACAAACAATTTGGCAACGGTACGGTGCTAGAAAAGGATAGTGCTATCTGCTTTATCTAATGACAGACAATGATAGCGAATCAATAATAGTGAGATGCTGACTCTATAAGGTGAATGTGACTATAGCTGCTGCAATATGCACCACTCCACTCTGCAGAGCATCTGTGCAGTCAATATAGTAACAATCACTTTCAGCTGTCAACTGTCGGCATTGGTTCAATGGAAAGCATTCATGCTATTTGCTGACAATTGCAAGTGAATCAACAGCAGACAGATCTATCATAAAAATGAGACACCAGTTTCGGTTGTTGCTACACCACAATTACTTTCAAACAATACATTTGCTGGAGATTGAAAATATGAAACGAAATAAGGATTATAGTGGAGTGGTGCTAATAAACCATTCTGTTTTCAACATTCATTCACTGTATCTACCGCAATATCACTTCAATATCATTATTTCAAAGTTTGGCCCATAGTACTTCAGCTGGATTCGCACATATCAGTATCAGTGAACGTGACCAGCACAGTGGACATATAAATCCCATGAATTGTGATGAGACTATTCACACGCAGCCCAGCGGAGCCAGTATGAATTTATGAGAATAATATTGTCACTGTACTGGACGCGTTCACTGATACTGTTATTTGGGAGTACTGCTTTTGTGCTCACTGTTATGCCAGCACCACACTCTCGCCAAGTCACTTGCCAAGCGGTGACATAGTAGTCATTCACACTGACCAAGTCACACTAGCCCTTGGACCAGTTATAGAATAGACACGGCCTATTGTATATTCATACTGTAAGTCGATGAAGCCAACATCTACTGCCATATCTCCAAATCGTGACATCAGCATCAGATAGAAAACTTTTCTGTAGAGTTTGTTTACATTTCCATAGCAGATTGTGTCTATTTCAGCGGGAGCGCAGCTGGAGTTTACCATTTTAATGAATAATAATTTACATCCTTCTGAAATAGACACAATCTGAAAGTTTTCTATCCGATGATGAGGTCACGATTTGGAGATATGGCTTCAGAGGCTAGACTTCCCAGCGTGTCTATTCTATAACTGGTCTAAGCACTAGCCAAGCGGTGGCATGGTAGTCATCCACACTCTCACCAAGTCGCTTGCCAAATGGCTCGCTGTATACATATTATATGGACGTAGTGAAGCACTACCTCCGTAAACAAGCCTTAGTGCATTCGTGTGACGTCAGCACAGGTAGGGCTCCTACACCAATAGAAACACTAGCTGATATAGATCATCTGAAATCATTGAATTTTTATTGGTGTAAGAGCACTATAGTGCTGACGTCACACGAATGCACAACGGCTTTGTTTACGGAGGTAGTGAGTGAAAGCGATGGTATAGTAGCCATGCAGTCTGGCGCTCGTCGTCATTTGTACGCACTCGGCAAGAGTGCGTACATCGCTCAAGTTACAGTCACAGTTCAACAAGCCAAGTAGTAGCATTGGTACAAGTATAGTGAGGTTCATGTTATAATGGCAGTGGACAAAGATAAGAGAACAGCATTGCCACTGCCTTCTATAGAGGATAGCTGATACCGGCATATCTGATGTAATATTAATATAATAAGCTTTTATATATTAAAGATTACATTTTATTCGTCAAGAAAATATACTTTTCAATGATCGAATAATATTTTTTTATAAATAAGTTCGAATATTTTTTAAATAAATTTTTTATATTACTACATTGTTATAAAACGATCTGGCAACATTGCGGAGATAGAAAAAGATAGCGCTATCTGCTTTGTGGAATGATAGACAAGGATAGCAAAACCAACATTAATCAAACGTGGACCTCACAAAAAACGAACAAGAACAACCACAACATGATATAGTATCAGCACAATATGATACAGTATCACCACACATGATACAGTATCATATCAACTTGATACACAACATCATGATTTGATACATTCGCTATGTGCTTTGTCGAATGATAGACAAGGATAGCAACACCTATCTTAATCAAATACTGCCATTAAAACGTGGACCTCACTATTGCAAGTAGTACAGAGTTGGGCAGAGCCGATAGACGGGTTCGGGAGGGTTATAAAGCCTAGGTTTCTCTGAACCACGCAGCGTCATTGCGTGATGCGGGATGCGCGATGACGTAATCACGCAAAAGTCTGCTGCAGCTATTGCTACGGATGTGTTTTGTCTGACTTCACGCGAGCAATTCTCTGTGATTCCCTCCAATTCAGCAATGCGTGATCCCTGTGCGCGACGCACTCAAGTCTGGGATCCCAGACTTCAAGTAATGAACGGTTCAACTTGGGAAAAAATCTTCAATGTTTTCAATTCAGTTTGGAATTTAGTTTTTAATGTTAATTTTTGAAAATTATATCAGTTAAATGGCGGCCATCAGCAGAAATACACTGATGTAGCGTATTTTTGAAGTTTTAAAACGCATTTTGGCACACTGCGATTGGTAAGGCCTGGATCTATTGTCTAATTCGCTCCTTTAGTTCTTCCAAGGTGTGTGGGCGATCTTTAAAAACTTTTTTTTATAAGGTAACCTCATAGAAAAAGATCGCATATTAAATCGCACGCTTAAATCGATTGAGCGTGCTGGCCAAAGTTCTTTGAGAATGGCAATGTCACCTCCCAGCGTTATGTGACAATGTGACAAACGTTTCTGCACTCCAAATTGGAAGAACTTGCTGAGGAACATGACTTGGGAGAAATATGGTTTTAGCAGGATGAAGCTATTTCAATGAATGTGTTGGGACAAATGTTCACAGGGCGGCTCATCTCACTAAGGGTGGACTTGAGGTGGCCGGTACGCTCACCCGATTTAAGCATATGCGATTTTTGTATGAGGTTACCTCAAAAATAAAGTTTTCAAAGATCGCCCACACACCTTGGAAGAACTAACGGAGCGAATCAGAGAAGAGATCCAGGCCTTACCAATCGCAGTGTGCCAAAATGCGTTTTAAAACTTCAAAAATTCGCTACATCAGTGTAATGCTGCTGGTGGCCGCCATTTAACTGATATTATTTTCAAAAATTAACAATAAAAACTACATTAATTTCAAACTGAATTGAACCCATTGAAGATTTATCTTCTAAGTTGAACGGTTCATTACTTATAACCCTTCCAAACTCGTCAATCGGCTCTGCCCCATCCTGTATAAATAGCTGGTCTAGTCCATATTACATTGGGGCACCAGTGAGACACCAGGTGTCCGAGTGTACACCAGTCGGAATCTAGAACCTGGTGACAGGACACCAAACGATCAGGTGCTTGGTAACCCACTGGTGTCCTGATGTAATATAGGTCTAAGGCTTGTATAATTATTACATTAGGACACACACCAGTGGGTCGCCAGAGAACAACCATTGCAAAGCACCAGGATTGATGGCCGGGCTGGTGACCCTATTGTGAGGTCCACGTTATAATGACATTAGAGAAAGATCGGCGAACAGCGTTGCCGATTCTCTGCCTTGCCGCTACATTCTATAGAGGATAACTGATACTTGTATATTTTATTATCTAATGTAATGTCAACTGTTCATTCTTGTTAAAAATGATAAATTATATTTTATTCGTCAAGAAAAATATATTATTAATGATTAAATAAAAAATGTTCATAATTGAGATCGAATATTCTGTTAATAAATTATATTTCTACCTTGTTGAAAACGTCTAGCGGAGCTAGTAAAGGATAGCGCTATCTGCTTTGTCGAATGATAGACAAGGATAGCAACATCAAAGTTAATCAAATACTGTCATTATAACGTGGACCTCACTATAGTAGAATTGCTAATAATATTGTCGACACTGACCTGATAATGCAGCGTCCGCTCCATCTCATCTCTCACTCTAGCAACACCAACCAAATGACAATCCTCCTCCATGCAACCGCTCAGAACTCACTTCGCTCGCTGTGCTCTTCTCCTCTCCTTTCACTCTGCTCACTGCAAACAAAAATCGGACACGTTATGATCCAGTCAGGTAATTAACATCAATTAAATTAAAGATGAAAACAAACAATCATAGCCTATCATAATAGTCAACTACACATTGTAATCAATCTTCGTATCATTTTTTGACAGTTTTTTTAAACTTCGTTATTGTAATTTATATTCAATGAATAGATAAAACATTTATAGTAGCATTGAAGTGGCTTGACAAAATTTGTATATCATTGAATAAATAAATAAATTGATTGATATATATTGTCAGTAAATGACACATGCCATCACACTGGTCGGCCTATTCTCTGCACGCTGCCAAGTTGGACGAATCGTACTGTACAGTTTCTACTGCACAATAATGCTATAATATGAATGAATTATCTTCAAGACATGAAACAACCAATTATCACATAGCAATCATATACAAACATCAGGTCATAATATTATAAGAGTAAGTTATACATCAATAATATTAATGCATCATACCGATCAATTTTATCGGCTTTATATTCAAGTTAAAACCAATCCTTGAAATTTTTAATTGTAAGTAATTTTTCAAAAATGGTAAGCCATACTGTTCACGTTCTAGTCCAGGTCTAATTATATTTACATCAAAATTGAAATGACTTCAAAATTAAATGTTTCAAAGTTGAAACATCTTGAGAAAAATAAAATACGAGTGTTAAAAAAGTACTTTGATTTTCAATTTTTATCTAGATAGCCTAGTACAAAATAATAATTATTGAAGTCTACAGACATCGAACTGTTTATTCAAACATTAAACATAATAAAAATGATTCTCATATAAAAATTTAGGAGTGAAATTTTCAATCAATTTTGTACAAACAATATGTTTAAAATATAAATAAAATGGACTAGATTATGATGTAGCCTACCTGATTGGAACCAGTCTGGAACTTCATCCCTCAGTGGTGAGATGGTGGTGGGGGGAGAGGTTGAAGGCTGGACCACCTTATCAACTACTCGTTCAACCTGAAAACATAGACCAACACATTAGAAATTAATTACCAAGTCACAAATCAAGACAACACTGCATTCTTCATCAACTCAGAATGTTTGTATTTGAAACTGGGAAAAAATTTAAAGTACAGAGACAGAGTAGAGGGTTTCTACTATATTTCTCCACATTGAACATGTTATCAATAAGTGAATAATAGAAAAAAGTAAATTCGTATGGCTTTTGTTGGTGGGGAGTCCCTTGCGGGAAGGTCCCACCGCCTGAACAATTTAATTTGAGCCGTCAATGGGCCTTACGACTGTCATACTTCAGCCGGGACCGTCCCGGGTTATTATTAGTGAATAAAAAGTTGTTATTGACATGAAATCCTAACATGACAGTTACATAAACCTTGGGCATAAACAGAAATTTGGGACTATATTTTTCGAAACTGTGTTACAAATAATAATGGCTGTGCCTGTTTTTCTTTCATATGTATGTTTGTAATTAAATTAATTGAATGAATAAACACCATCAAAATCTTTAATATTAGGCTATACAACGACAGAAAGCATGGATATATGTATCTCACTAGTGACTTGATTATATCGTAATCTTGTATTCAATCAATCCTGTATTGCACAAGAACCGGTTAAATTTAAATCATGATTAATTTCACGAGAACCAATCAGAGAGGTCTATTTTTCGAAAAAGCCTTCTCTGATTGGTTCTGATGAAATTAATCATGACTAATATTTAACTGGCTTATGAGCAACCGGGTCTAAGAATTGCACAACATCTAGTAAAGTACCACAGGCTGAACAACGTATTGAATGCAAGCGCACATCTACAGTGCACATTGATTAAAAGCCGGAAATCCTGAGCTTATTGAAAATTTCAAATTCAATCGAATAAAATTGCAAGATTCAGCCCGCTTGGACAAAAGTCTGTTAAATTTTAATGTTGATTAAATGACACTTGAACTAATCAGACAAGTCATCTCTTCAGAGAAGCCTTTTCTGATTGGTTTTTGTTGCATTTAATGCTTGTTAAAATTAAACAGACTTTTGTGCAACCGGGCCACAGAGGCATGTGACAAGACTCACCTGTCATGCCCTACTTGGAGGCTTCGGGCGACGACAGAAGGGTGGAGTGACGTCACGATGCCCGCCCAGCTCACATCAGCATCCAGGCATCCACCTCCTCCAATCTCATTCATACCTACAACAAATAATAAAATGCATTGAAATTTATAGAACTCTTTTTTCAATTATGTAGGAGATTTACAAAATCTATTGTATTCAATAAATTCTATACTATAGTGATTAATATAAATACGAGTTCATGCCATGAAATAGAAATACAAGTGGGCTTAATTTCATGCAAACTAAACCAATCCGATTGTCTTATCCAGTCTTCTTTTTCTTTGCTGAGGTGATGCCCACATGACCACCAGGCTTGTGCGTGGGTAATGTGACGGATGATAATGAGTCGACCTACAGCTCAAGGTGGGCTCCGAACCACTGGGAAGCGATTCAATTATATTTAGAGGAGTCGGCTCTTCTAGTGGTGACCCTTACAACGGGAGTAGCAGACGGATGGATCTTATCCTATCGAGAAACTGTCCAACTTCAACACACAAGCTTAAGGTTCAATTCCTAAGCGACGACGATGTAGCCGCGCTGTATTAACGACTGTACTCTATTACTATATTTTATTGTACTCTATACATGTCGACTACGGCCTACAATAATACAAAGCAATAGACTAAAACTGTTAGGCCTACTACAGCTTGAAGTCGTCGCTTAGGAATTGAACCTTGACTATCATTTTAATAGTAAGTAGTCTACTAGCGAGTCAACTAGACTTCCCTCTGGCATTAGGGCTGTGGAACAGTCTGAAAATAACGTTTTACTGATAATATTTTCAAGTTTGTCGATTTGGATATCTTGTTATAAACATTAAAAAAGTTTTATCTGATGATTGTGTTATGAGCGTCTCAAGTTTAAAATTTTAAAACAGATAATTTTGTAAGAGATAAATTTATGAAAATGTTTACATTCCTCATAGTATTGTTGAATAAAAAAATGAAAACTTCTATAAAAATATAACATTTTGAGTTACTTAATTTTTAAAAAATTATCTCATATAAAATAAAATCTTTTGAAAAAGGTTTCCATCAACAATACCATAAAGAATGTACCATCGAAAATTCATGAATCAAACTCTTAACGTATTTGAAATGATCAGTTCAAAATTCAAACTTGAAGCGCTCATATCACAAAAACTAATCATCAGAAAAAAATTCCAGAACATGTTTTTTTAATTTTGATAACTTGATGAAATACAGATCGAAAAACATTGAAAAATATCACCAATAAAATATTGTTTTTTTTAGTAAGTTACAAAGCCTCAAGTAGAAGCCGTACTCAAATAGTAGAAGTGGAAGTCTCCTAGTAATAAATTTCGAACCCATTATCAGACCCATCCGATTATTAAAACTGTATACTTATAGTTAGCCTACCTATCACTCCCCTTGAGAAGTTCCTTTCAGATTCTAATAACTGATTATAGTATTTAGACTCAAGGATATAGGACTGAATTTACAAGAACCCTGAACCTAGCGCCGCAGTGCAGGATGGTGTCTCACAGCTTGGCGTTGTTGTTATTTGAGATGGGTGTTTGGCTTGGCATGTTTGGTTTGGTTTTGGCATTGCAGGATGACTGTTAACGGTTGCCGGAAGATCAACAGCTGGGTTTTTTCGTTATTTTTCGTGATAGAGAAATTCTGATTGCAGATTCGTTCTCAGCGACCCCAAGTTTAGCCTTAAGGCTCAGAATGTCAACAATGTTTTTAAATAATTAAAAATCATCATGAAAAGTCATTAATATGTTAGTACACCACGTTTCTGGAAACTTTTTACTGGTGACTGGAGTTATTATTGACACACAAAAATCAAAATAATCATGAGAAAGAAAACTGCTGATGAACGCGAATAAGACCGCCACTCCATTGTTCTATTGTCTCGGCTGCTTGGCTGAGCCTGGCTGGAGGGATCAAATAACCGACTGGATTGATCTTTCGTCTGTCCGCTAGGCGGAACTACGCCGACCATTGCTGGGTGGAAGAGCTTACTGCGGCCGCTCGCATTACCACCAACGATGCTATTATTTGCTGTCTCAGCGCCTAGTCCGAGTCAGACAAGCATCCAGCCTGCACTGCGGAGCTAGGTTAAAAGCTGGAGGAATATCTCAGTGTATGTACTAGTCAAAATATTTTCAAATAGTAGTAAGCCTAGTATTAAAGTAATTTATTATAAATGTTACTACTATTTATTTCAGTCAAGTCAGAATGAATAGAATCTGAGATCTTCAATTATTAATGTCAGACTTCAATTATTAGTAGAAATAAAGGCATGAATTATCATTACTTATATATTGATCAACCGAAAACCGAGAATGTACTAATAAAATCCGAAAATCATATGTAAATGTATCAAACTTGAACATGAAGCTGCTACTTTAATAATAAACTATAAAACTCGTAGCCTTTATTGAGAGCGCGCTTGTTCAAGCTAATGCTCGGTTAACCTCAAAATAAACCAAAGCCTCTACACAGGTTGTGAACCATTCAATTTCAAGTTTAATCTTCTTGAAATTCGAAAAAAGAAAATAAACGTTTAAAAACGTTAATGTTTGACAAGTTTGTACAAATTTTTACAATAAACGACGACCAAATTAGGTCTGAATATAAAATGACGCCGTCTATCCAAGAAGCTGGTCAATAAAGAAGGACAGAAGTATGAAGTAAGAAGTAAGTATGAAGTAGAATAAGCCTACAATTAACATTAATAGGCTCACAGTTTTCCTTAGCAGCGTTTCACTTGTGAGCAGAGAACAAAGAATATCAAACAATTACTCACCATAAGCTCAAGAACTATTTACTAAAACTTTATGAAACAACCGAAAACAAACCGTATTAATTTTAATTGAGCACCATTTTTCAAGAAGAGAAGCCTACAAATGAATAGTAATAAAGCCGATAATGCATATCACTCATTAGTATCAAGCAATGTCTTATCGAAATATACCTAGTATTATTGAAAATCAACAGAATATAAACTCCTATTAACTAATAAGATATAATCAAATCAACTTATATCACCAAGACTTTGAATATTCTTTAATATTATCTAAAATCTTCAATAATAATATCGAAAATAAGCAACCGGCAAATAACCTCAAATAATATCACAATTTCATCGCATCCAAACGATTGTATAGCCAGAATTATTAAAGCACGCGGAGAATTTGATGCTCTAAAAAAACTGAACAAAAAATAATAACTGATAATAATAGCTAAAGTGAATAAAAAACGAATTAAATAATACAAAATTCAAATGATTGAAATAACACTTTACGAACCTGACAAAAATTTTTGAAGCTCAACTCACGGCTTGATATACAAACACATTCACACAGCAAAATATAGTTCTAAGTTTATTTGAATTAATAGAAATAAAGATTTAAAGTTGAATTTATAGTTATTTATTCAGAAAAATATATGAATAGTAATTAATTTTTTCAAAATTCTAACCCTTCATACACACACACGAAAGAACACAAAAGACAGGACGAGGTGAGGAACACTGAACATAGACAAGCAACAGGTGGTTAGATAGAGTGCCTACTGTTCTTGTGCTCGCCAATGAAAACTTGGATGAAATCACGGTATTTAGATAATAAATATCTTATTTATTAAAAAATTAATTTATTAACTCTATTAAATTTATTTATTCTTCTTCTATTCTACCGTGAATGTAATGACCCATGAAGCTACCGAGTCAGCTGACTGAAGATATTATGAACGCACTGGCATAATCAAGCTGTCTAGATTTCAGAAAACTAACCTCAAAAACATAAACATAACCAACAAATTGCAATAAACGTTTCTATTTTAATTTTTTAATATAAAAACTCAATAATAATAATAATAAATGAATATTTTGAATTGTATGGTAAATTATCCGCAAAAACAAAAATTAAATTAAAACCCCTTCCTAGCTCAAATACTATTGTAGAATAAATGTAAGGAAATTGAAAAATCAAATGGAATCAAGTAAGTCTATTATTTAACGACTTCAGCTAATGAAAAAGTAAAAAAGTACATAGTACAAGACGTTAAGTAATAATAATAAATTGATAACTATCTATACCTCTATTCATGAACGGTACTGGTGAGATCATGTTTCACTAATAACACAAAACTTTACTTGCAATTTGACTACACGGCTAACAAAAACACAACCCCTAAATTAAACACATCATTCTGTAACACAGTTAGTAAACTTATTCGCGATAATACAATAAATAATTAGCATAAAGCTTGATAAAAATAAATAAGACTACGATTAGCAATATGAGAAGCAGTCCGACCAGACCAGTTAATACAAGAGAAAAGAACACTGCTTGAATCAAGAGAAAGCTAGCTTGCAGTAAGCTCTTAGTGAGAGCCCTATTGGCTTGTGACAGCCAATCAGAGAGCTGCTTCTATCAAAACATTCTATGACCTTCTTTAACCTTCTCCAACCAAACAAAATTTCAATATGCTTAACCTCTGAATCGAAATCTGGTTTAATAGAATCATGAATCATTTTATAACCAGAACTACCCTTCAACCGAGAGCCTATTGATCACAATGCAATGAATTTGAAAGAATATTTTTCAATAAAAACACTAGTTTCAACTGAATAATATAAGAAGTGATGATGAGGGTTAAATTCATTTCCTACCTTGATTTCAGCCCATAGAAGAATCACTTTTCACTAACACAAAACTCATATTTACAGCAAATATTATCACTACCACATAATAAAATACATAGCAAGATGTATTTAATAAACATATTCGTCACAATTAACACATTATTTAACTAAATAAATAAGACATTTGCAAGGGAACAACTAGCATTCAGCCTATCTTTGAAGAAGTGTCATCCTGAACTGACAAGTAACAAGACAAGTTGCAAACTCCACACTAGACATCGTCTAGACAGCCAATCAGAGAACGGCATTTCGGTCACGTGGTCGTGACGAGTCGCGACGCCTGGCGACGCTCTGTGGCAGTCACCTTCAACCACAACTAACCAAATTTCAAGATGGCTTGAATCTATTTGCTAATTCTACAAATCAACTTCAAAATAATTTCACTACCACAAAATTACTTTCCCTTATCGGAGAGCCTATATCTAATGGATATAAGATCCCTCTAATTATTTTAGGAATTTTTGAACACTTTCCAAGAGCTTTACTAGAAATTTGAAGAGAATAAAAGTGAAAAATGAATATTTATTAGCTGAAATATGCCAGAAAGGCCAGCGGACATCTTGAAACCAGGTAGAGGTTCGTGGGTAAAGTGATTCCAAAATCCTACATCAATACTAGATGAACAATGAAATGAATTCGAAATACTAGCGTTCTACAATAAACAAGAATTGGCTAATGTATTACAATTTATAGCATGAGGGATGAGTTATGATTGATAATTAATACATTCATACCTATATGAAGACCAGTCTGCAAAGGCGACTATCACCGACACGAAATTAATCCTATCTATTTCACAGCCACATTAAAGATAATCCAAAATAAAATACATACAAGGGAGCGCTTAATAAACATAATTATTCTTGATAATGTACTGAGTAATTAGTGCATTACTATTTGAAAAGTAATAAGAGTATAGCGAGAGACAAGCACTAGCATTTCAACAGACAAGGAAGAACGGTCGACTGGCGTGTTGCAGGTTGTAGCAAGCCAAGCAAAGCTCTCTCCTTCTACTACTGAAGTCAAATGATCAAACTACAAAATGTCGAAAATCTCTGTCCTATGAATTCGAATCGCCACAAAAATTATTCCACTACCTAAAAATTACTTCCCCTTATTGGAGAGCCTGTTTTTAATATGAATAGGAACCCCCAAATTATGATAGGATTTTTAAAAACATGTCCCAAGTTGAAACAATGATTTTATTAGTGAAAATCTAATTAATTACCAAAAATATACCAACAACCAAAAGGCATGTTGAGGATAGTTGGTCCCTTTTCCCACATTGGGAACTACTGGCCTATTCTGATCTACAGTTTATTACGGGGGCAAATGATTATTTCTGAGGTGAAATATCATTTGTGAAACAATCATGAAGCAGTCTTTTGGGCTGGTCTCTGAACAAATTCAAGATGTCCTAAATCGTTTAATAAATTATGCAAACTAATGAAAATAATTTTCGCTAATGTTAGTTAGTATATGAAGTATGTTACTAATCGAAGAATACTACAATTTTATGTCATTTTTGCTTATGTTCACTTTCTTATTTAAAGCTATACTAGCATGTAAAAATTGAAATCTTCAATTATTTTTGCTAGACTTTGACAATCACTGTACTCTGTAACTGTTATACTGAGTACCGGTTGCACAAAAGCCGGTTAAATTTTAATTGAGCTTAATTCCATGAGAACCATTCAAGGAAGCCGTCTTTAAAAAAAACACCTTCTCTGACTGGTCCTCGTGGATTAAATCACGGTTAAAATTTAACCGGCTTTTGTGCAACCGCCAAGACTATAAAACTGTGAACTGGGTGCCGATTGCACAACAGCCGGTTAATTTTAACCGTGATTAAATCCACGAGGCGTTTTTGAAAATACGGCTTTTCACGGCTATGGTTCTCGTGAAAGTAATCACGGTTAAAATATAACCGGCTGTTGTGCAACCGGGCCTGTAACTGTTAATTTAACTGCAGTAAATTTACAAGCGGCTTGTGCCAAGTTGGATACTTTGTGTGCAGGTGAACAGGTTTTATTTTAATTATGAAAAATGATATTATTATGGTCAAATATTCAAATAAAATTCAAATAATTATGGCAATAGCTCTCGGAATTTAGACAAACCTATATCAATACTGTTCTAAATACAATATCTACTGAAAACAGCGGTGAACAGCAAATAAACTAGAATCTTGAAAAAAGCAGCGCTTTTCTCTGTAGGGGTTCACTCGACACAACATACAACAACTTCATGATAAATTATGCAGATGCAAAATATTATAAAGATAAAAGTATTATAACCTTGTACTGTACATTCTCAGCTGAAGCAATTACAAACCTTGTACAGTACTCTCAGCTGAAGCAATGCTTTCTATGAAAGCACTCGTTGATCAACACATAATACATTTCATACAGCTTTTAGACAACATTTCTAATATCTGACACAATATTGATCCAGCAAAATCACTTCACATGGAACTGTGAGGCTCATATTACACCAAGCCACCAGTGGGACGCCAGAGAGCAACCATTGGCGGCCGAATGTAAAGCAAGTTCAGACACCAGGATTGGTGACCCGAGTGAGACACCAGCCGGCCGCCTAAATCTGGTGTCTCGGCTGGCGACCCTAGTGTAATTATTTATTTATGGAAACAGGATTTCTCCCGGAAACTGCTTTCATAAAACAATAGATAAAATTAATCACATGAGAATAATTGTAATGAGCGCAATAACAACTGATTCCCCGCGACTCGCTCGGACACTTAAACCGGAGCGACCCACTGGTGGCCTAATGTAATACGAGCCTTTAGTGAGGTCCAAGTTATAATGGCAGTGGAAAAAGATAGGGAGAGAAGCGTCGCCGATTAACTGCCTTGCAACTGCCTTCTATACAGGATAGCTGATACCGATATATCTGATGTAATATAATATTGATGGTTCATTATTATAAAAAAATATTTCATCATACTCCATTCGTCATTTTAATTATATTTAATAATAAATTTTCATAATTACGTTTAGATACTCTGTTAATTATATTTCTACATTGTTGAAAAACGATCTGGCAACGTTGCAGAGCTAGAAAAGTATAGTGCTATCTGTCAAAAATGATAGGCAAGGATAGCAACACCAATGTTAAACAAATACTGCCATTATAACCTGTTCCTTATTTTAAACATGAAATTATTTTGTGAGACATCGGGGACAATACGATCCCAAGTGGATTCTAAACTAGTATTATGATTTGATGAAAGATAGAAACTTTATATTTTTGGAAATTCATTGACACATTTTTGAGTTTTCACTGTTAACGGGTGAGCCCAAACGAATTTTTCTCTTGTGCAACTAAAATGTCAAGTTCTAGGTTGCGAACCAAAGAGAATAATTAATTTTGATAAAATTTTTTGAATGAGAGTTGATATTGTGGATTTTTTCCTCAATTCCTAAAAACACAGTTTTATTTTTGTCACATCCACTTTTATTAAACTTATATACAGGACTGTAATTTCGTGTCAAAAAACAACTACAGCTGAAGATGTGTTGGTTTCAGCACGAAACTGCAGTCCTGTATACAAGTCTAATAAATGTGGATGTGACAAAAAGTGAAGTAATTTTGAAGGTAGGTCAATGACTGCAATGTTTTCAATAGATTCAAGTAATATTGATGGTTTGAGGTGGATTGCAAACCATAGAGAAGTGATTCAAATGCAAATAACTGAACTTGAAAACAAAATCACAGCTATGATATATTAATTTCATATGTAATTTATTGAATAAAAAAAAAATTGAAGTGTCATAACCACTCGTTTGTTGAATTACAGTAGCGAAATACTAGTATCAGTTGTTACAACATTCTCAATCCATGATCAGCGTTGTTTACTAGATAATTAATTAAAACAATACAGGATAGTTTCCAAGTGATTGTGTCAATTTCAAGTATTTTGAGGCAAGACAAATAGATGTCTATAAATTACATTTATTCACCTTATTTAGAAATAAAATAAAGTTATCGACCACAATAATAGACACAAACAGACATTGAACATTATTTAAGATTATCAGAGCGTCAATTCACTAATTTATTACTGCACAAGAGGCTATGTAATAAATGAAATATCGGCTCAGTTTCTAACACAATTCTACATAAGCATAAATAGAGGAATGGGTATGGGTAAGAAGAAAAACTCATTTAATATTATAAAATAATTCAACGATTATAGTTTTTTTACGAGATGTAGCAAGTCACTGAATATTTTCAATTGATAAATGAGGTAAAATAATATTTTAAGAAATCATTGAATTGTCGATAGCGAATAAGCTCTCCTTGGCTCAACGGCGTCTATTGCATTGGAAATTATAAATTCAATAGAATGAAAGAAAATATGTGGCAGCCAACAGCTAACTCAGCTGGCAGCTCCACAACAACACAAAAAAAGCCTTCAATTCTGCAGCATTGCATTCGTCATGCCGGCACCACACTCTCGTCAAGTCGCTTGTTAAGTGTCAAGCGGCTCGCTGTATACATATATATGGTGAGATTGAAGGCGAGCGGTGGCATAGTAGCCATCCACACTCTCGCGATCGTCGTCATTCGTAGGCACTTGTCAATAGTGTGGAAGCGGCATGATAAATGTAAGATTTGCAGTACTTTATAGAATGAAGCTACTGTTCAACTCACAAGTTTTTCGGTAGTGTTTCATCAACATCACTTAGCTCCACATCACATTCAACAATTTATAAGCACAAGAGCATTGTATGTAATCCAATTTTGTAATAGACTGCAAGGCCTATTATAAGCCTACAATAAATATTCAAAGCTCAATAGAAGAACAGAATACAATGTGAAGATAGAGAGGTATGTTACAACACTCACCAGCTGTCAACAGCCACACTTGAAGGCTCTGGTCGATGACTCAAGTCACATGAGGATGTCCTGCAGCTCATATCAGCATCGATGCATTGCACTGAGAAATTAATGTTGTCATGTATCTCCAGCCCCAGCTATCTAGAAGAGTTCATCCAGTTCATCCCTAAAGAAAATAATAAAGGCATTGAAATGCTGGAAAATTGACAGTCACATTTAAAATAGATTATTCGTTATCAACAGATTATAACTTGAAAAAACGGTAACAATCAGTATGGCCTATTGTGAGTTCCACGTTATAATGTTAGCAATGAAAGATAGGAGCATAGTTTTGACGATTTTCTGCCTGATCACTGCCTTCTATAGAGGATAGATGATACCGGTATATCTGTTGTAATATTAACCGCTCATTCCTCTTAAAAAATCAATTATATTTCATTCGTCGAAAACAAAACATATTTTTCAATAGTTGAATAATATATTTTTATAATTGAGATTGAATATTCTGTCAATTAATTATGTTTCTACATTGTTAGAAAATGATCTGACAACGTTGCAGAGGTAGAAAAGGTTAGCGCTATCTGCTGTGTCGAATAATAGACAAGGATAGCAACACCAATTTTAATCAAATACTGCCATTATAAAGTGGACCTCACTATAGAGTGACCAGATTTTGGTGACCCGGCTGGTGTCTCACTGGTGTCCCACTCGGCCGCCAATGGTTGCTGTCTGGTGACCCACTGGTGGTTGAATGTAATACGAGACTCAAAGCACAACTCAACTGATATAGTGAGGTCCACGTTATAATGGCAGTATTTGATTAAAATTGGTGTTGATTAACATTTGTGTTGCTCTATCCTTGTTTATCATTCGACAGAGCAGATAGCGCTAACCTTTTCTACCTCTGTAACGTTACCAGATCATTTTCTAACTATGTAGAAATATAATTAGTTGACAGAATATTTTATCTCAATTATAAAAAAATATTTAATTATTGAAAAATATGTTTTGTTTTTACGAATAAAATATAATTGATTAAATATCTTAAACAAGAATGAACAGATGATATTACATCAGATATACCGGTATCAGCTATACTCTATAGAAGGCAGTGGCAAGGCAGGGAATCGGTAAAGCTGTTCTCCTATCTTTCTTCACTACCATTATAACGTGGACTTCACTATAATGAGGGGGCAACAAGTGGCCACCTGTCCAACGGCAGTACAAAACACTTTTAAATGTATTACAGTTAACATACACCTAATTGTATGTGATACAAACATATTATGTAAAAGGGCAAGTATTATTAGTAGTATACATAGGAATTAGGAGAAGCGGCTGGCTCCGTGGTCGCGCTGGTTCAAAACATAGTGGAGCGGCGGGCGAAGGTAGAGGGTAGCGGAGAAGGTAGCTGAGAGTGTTGATAATAGATAATAATGCATGTATCCAAGTGCCTGTCCTCAACTCTAACTTGGCTGCTCCACACATCTGAATACATGCATACTTCTAAACACTCTCAGCTACATTCTCCGCTACCATCTACCACCGCTGCTCCACTATGTGCATAGATAATGCATAAATAAATCATTAGAGTCGGAGACCAAAACAACATAAATGTGAGTTAATTGGGACATGCTGAAAAGTTGTCAACCTTCCAACGGAAGTACAGAGTACTTGTAAAATGACAGTTGAATGCACACATTCAAAAAGTCAGAGCACATTAATACTAAATAGGACCTACACCGAAGCATTGACACTGTAAAGAAATTTATTCCATTAAGGAATAAGGATTTTATTGGATCAGTATAAAATTAATAATATTCAATATGTTCAACATACAGCCAAGCGCATCATCAATCGTTTGATCAAGAGCTGGAAGACCTTATCAAATTGATAAGAATATTGTTTGAGAAGGTAAAACCCATCGTTAAGCCTTCTATATTGGTCAAGGATTAAATTGAAGATTATTTTTATCATAAAAGGATACAATATTCTGCTTTTGCACTTCCATTTGAACACTTTAGCACTAAACTAATTCGTGTGGCTTTCTGCAACTAATCATAATACAAGAATAATTTAACGTCAAATTGGGCAGCGAATAAAAAATGAACAATTAAAAATCGAATATACAAAACCCAACCACTAAATATTTTGTTCCAAGTCTTTCGCTGATGACAAAACATGTATGACGAGCATGTATGTGCACACATGTTCAACACACTTGTCCTGTCGTTAGTGGCCACCCTAAGGAATTGTGCCTCCCAAGGCCGGGTCGCAATCAAATCAATCAGTTCACAATCATAATATTGAATAATAAAATAATTATAAATCAAAATGAAAAATCAAACTAATTTACCCATGATTCTACTTCTAAAACTAATTAATTTCAAAAAGCAATGACAGAAGGCTAGCAAAAGGAATTTGTCCTGAGTCGACTCATCACTAATTTGCAGTAGGCAAACTCGATTAGACCGAATATCTGATTACATCAATTCAGTTCATAATCGAAATGATCTAATGCAAATAAGGATGAGATCAACGAGCCTTTTCCCTTCAAGTTTGCAGCATTCTGAAATCACTTATCTAATCTTAAAAATCTAGGTGAGTATGTGTGACACTATAATATTAAACTATACATTTACTACATCTACCCTATATGAATGAACCAAAAATATAAATATAAAATCTCTTTTCATTGTATTGTTATCATTCATTTTCATAATTTCATTTGAAATTAGTTATCAGTAATCACTAATAATTAAATTCTTCCTATTTTCTTTGAAGCGCGTCAATTTAATAATTTTATCTATTCAGGCAATAATTACAATGCGGTTACATGGAATCAATTTTATAGAATCATCAGAACAAATTATTTATCAAAAGATATTCCAGAAATAACCCTCCCAGGAAATCTAACCATCTATCCAAGTAACAAATTATGAATTGGAAAGAAATAAGAAAGCCATCAAATCAATAGTAGGCCTATTCAAATAAAAGTTTATATATGTTCAACTAATTGAATACATTTCACAGTAGTTAATCATGAAAGATTAATCATTAACGAGAAAATAGACTCTATATTATAACGAAGTCTTCTTATAGGCCCACAATGTAATGGCAAGCAAAAACTGTAATATTTAAATAGTAGCTCTGAAAATTAACCTTCAATTTATTATGGATATTGGATGATTTAAATTTGAATTACAGAATGAACTGATAGATAAAAAGTGAAAAATAATATTCTAGTATAATCCGATCTTACCTGTCTGATATCAAAATGTATTCTGCTATGCTAAGTTCGTATGAAGTCAGTTCCAAATACCATGAACTTATTATGAGCACAATTGTTACAAATCACATTTTACAACCGATAAACTTTAGAATCAAACCACACTTCATCATATTCTAGCACTGAATTGAGAATTTTATTGTTAAATTCGACTAAAATGAGCACAAGTTACCACAAAAGACCAGCTTCAACATAAACCAGCAGCCGACATGTCCAATAATGAAGGTGGAAGATTTTGGGTTCAAAACTATCTATTACAGGAGAACCAATCACAGAAGCCGTCTTTTCAATAAAAGAGAAATCGCCTTTTCTCATTGGTTACCGTGCTCTTGTGCAACCGGGCCCGGGCCTATCAATGCAAAACTATTCAAAAACCCAATTACAGAAATCACTTCAATTAAACCATAAATTATAGCTAAAAAATCTTTAAATCCCACAAAACAGTATACAAACTAATAAAATTGGTTAAAATCAGGGGAAATATTCAATTCAATACGAAAAACAATTCCAGATATAACCCCCCAGCAAATCTAACCATCTATCCAGTAACAAATTATGAATTGGAAAGAAATAAGAAAGCCATCAATTCAATAGTAGGCCTATTCAAATAAAAGTTTATATATGATCAACTAATTGAATACATCTCACAGTAGTTAATCATGAAAGATTAATAATTAACGAGAAAAGAAATAAACTCTATATTATAACGAAATCTTCTTATAGACCCATAATGTAATGGCAAGCAAAAAACTGTAATATTTAAATAGTAGCTCCTGAAATTAACCTTCAATTTATTATGGATATTTGGATGATTTAAATTTGAATTACAGAATGAACTGATAGATAAAAAGTGAAAAATAATATCTAGTAGGCTATAATCCGATCTTACCTTGTCTGATATCAAATGTATTCTGCTATGCTGTGTTCGTATGAAGTCAGTTCCAAATACCATGAACTTATTATGAGCACGATTGTTACAAATCACATTTTACAACCGATAAACTTTAAAATCAAACCACACTTCATCAGTATTCTAGCATTGAATTGAGAATTTAATTGTTACATTCGACTAAAATGAGCACAAGTTACCACAAAAGACCAGCTTTCAACATAAACCAGCAGCCGACATGTCCAATAATGAAGGTGGAAGATTTGGGTTCAAAACTATCTATTACAGGAGACCAATCACAGAAGCCGTCTTTTCAATAAAAGAGAAATCGCCTTTTCTCATTGGTTACCGTGCTCTTGTGCAACCGGGCCCGGACCTATCAATGCAAAACTATTCAAAAACCGAATTACAGAAATCACTTCAATTAACCATAAATTATAGCTAAAAAATCTTTAAATCCCACAAAACAGTATACAAACTAATAAAATTGGTTAAAATCAGGGGAAATATTCAATTCAATACGAAAAACAACTCAAGTTGTAACCCCCACCACAACCACTACTGACACGACAGAAGTCACGTAGCCCTCGTTTTCAAAAGATAGGACAACCGGAATCAAAAATCAATATGGATGCCTCCATGCTATCGTTATTTTAAATTCCAAATTATGAGAAAATAAATAACTCAACACCTGAAAAAGGCGATAAATGTGCAAAAACTTATATAAGAAAATACATTTTGTGCATAAGTGGAAATAGGAATTTAATGTCAAATAATAAGGGCAAACCTTATTTGAACATTTTGAGTTGAGTTACGATTTATATGAAGAATTCATACTATACAGTATTTCAAACACAGAAAATAACAGCAATACATGGAGGAAGATGAAATGGCATAAATTGCAATGGGAAACAAATATTACTAAATAATCTTACCTTGACAATGAGTGCTTTGAAATATTCGTTGCTGTTTCTAATATATAGGCTCCCAACTACACTTCAATACTCAAACCTTTTTGGCACAAGAATAATTATTGTAAATATACTGTAATTGATCAATTGAAATCACTAAATTTATCTATTCATCCGACAACATTCAACAAGTCGACTGGCTTCAACATGAACTGGTCAAATTTAAAGATTGAAGGTGAATGAAAGAGGCAAAGGAGAAGAAAGAGCGGTTTTGGGTTCAAGACTCACCCCAAAATTCAACACGTAGGCCCAGTTGGAATTAATCACTATTAAAAAGTGGAACATGTTAACAGACAGTCTCGATGAGTGCACTGCCCCATTATGATAAGCTAAGAAATGAATGACGCATAAACGGCAAATAGTCAGCAGAATATTTTACACTGTCTTTTATTCGCTTCTTGGACATATTAGACAGACTATTAAGTTGGCAAATAATGCGAATTTGACAATTCAATAGTATGCAGACTGTAGATAATAATCTATAATAGAGGCCTGATAAAAGACAAATTTAGCCTATACACGTATGGAATAGGAAATTCACGAATGACGGCATCATAACGTCTTAACTGATTATCTTGAAATGTTGCATCAAGATTCTCAATAAACCGAGAATGGTTATAAGCCTATTTTAATATTTTCATTCTTCAAGATTTTAGCAGGTCAAGTTACTAATAAAACCAATGCTGAGAAAAACACATGATATTGTAGTTCTTTTAGAATAGTATCTTCCAATTATTGTATTGTATGTGTGACATTTGCTGTACATTGTGACGGAGGTAATGCTTCTGAAGACCTCAGAAGCGGTTACATTAAAACTTATTCTATTCTATTCATATAACATAGACTGACTAGCCTAACTTGTTTGCCAAGTCTAAATAACTGCATCAAGGTTACGGGTCTCGGCTTTAAATCTAAATTATAAAGATCGAATAAATCCGATTGAATTTATTCTATGTTGAATAGCAAAATATTTACAAGCATAATATTAGAAATTGTCCATAATATCAATTTACAAAACATTGATTTAGGTTATGTTAAACAAAACTTGAATATTTTCTATTACTTACTTCTATTACGGTACTTCAATAATTAGCTGCCAGAATGATAGTAGGTTTAGCTTCAAATTGTATATAATTATTTAATTCACAATTAAATTATTAATTAAAATCACATTATCACAAGAGAATCTACACAACAACTCAGCAAGCGAGCAACTGACAAAGTGACAATCGGAAACTGAACAACGAACTGAACTGAACAACGAAGAAATCAAGAAAGCTTTCTTAAAGATCCAGGAGGCAGCACTTGCGCCCTACAAAATGACTTTCTCTCTCGAGGAAACGAGGATCAGGCGCTGTTTCATTGATGAGCATTACATTTTTTTTGCCTATAGCGAGGTCCACGTTATAATGGCAATTGAGATAGGAGATATAAAGATGTGATATTAACTGTTCATTCTTGTTGAAAATAATCAATATTTTACTGAGCAAGAAATTATATTTTTTGATAATTTCAAAGAAAATATTTTGTCAATCAATTATGAAGTCTACATTGTTAAACTACGATCTGGCAACTCAGTTAAGCGATACCCTATCCTTTGTGTTTTGTGATGATAGACAAGGATAGCAATACCATTGCTAATGAAACACTTACCATAATAACGTAACCTCACTATAGTGAGTATTGTTCAAGTATATTGATAGAGCTACTTAATGTCCATTATTTCCCTTATAGTTACCCTGTAGATGGCCATGGCTACTTGAAAGTTCAAATACAGAGAATGACTAGCGGACTGGCACCCTTATTTTATATTTTTTTATTTCTGGGTACTATAGTCCATTCAAAATTAGCTGGACTTGCGGAGCAAAAAAATGGAGGGAGGTCATCCAGCCAATTACAGAGATAAATAATATTCATAGAAAGAAGTGAAGTTGCCAATTTTAGATTTCCCCTTTCAGAGAGGAAACTTGTATGCATATCAAGAGCACTCACTAGATTAGAGAACGCTGGCCGCTTTGGCACAGCAACATCGCGCCGCCGCTGTATCGCTTTTCTCAGCTTACCCCCTCAAGTCCACTAATTGTGTATTGACAATAGTGATACTCTTTACATTTAAATTTTGTGTAGTGAACCTATCAAAATACTTAAACGATACCTTCATTATTTGATTTATACTCAAGTATCTAGTATATAAATAGACTAGTCCTTCTTTGGATATAAAAATATTCTCAATAGAATGAAATTAAGTTTTCATTACCTTTGAAAAATCTAGTGAATTTTGTAGTTATTTTATGGATGGATAATGCATGTAGAACATGTATGCATGCATGTATGTGGGTACATACATGGATACATAGATACATCCTATTATAATAAGCAAACAATTCTGTATTATAAATCTGGATATTTATTTTCAACGGATCTCGAAAACAGCCCTAACGATTTTCACGAAATTTGGATCATAGTAGGTTTATGATATAAACATTCTAATGCACAGGTCACACCGCAAACTCGCTCCTTGAAAAACTCGCTGACGTCATTGAAAGGATAATTCATCCTTGCTGAAACAGCTGAGACTTCGTCGTCTGTGAATAGTAAAAAGTGAGCGAGTGATTCTGTGGAAAATCGCATCCCCGAAATTCATAAGCTGACGTATAGCCAGCTGTAAAATATAAACACGATCATTTTAGAGAATTGTGATATCTTTATCAATAAATAAAAATTACAAGCGAAGCTCGGTGCCCTAATATTGTAGAATTATCTGATAGATGCTCCTTCATTACTGCTACGATACCGTAATAGAGTTGAATAATCAAAATCAATTCATTTTATACGTGGGAGAATTTCCAAACTAATTCAATAGGTAGCCTATCGTAGTAGAAAAATACCATCCAGAACAAGAATAAAAAATATCTATAGTGGTTTATCCAAAATATCAAAGACTCAACTTATAGTACCTAATTGGTATTGATTTGTTAATGATTGGTAATAGTTCGAATAACAAAAAATATTGTATGAAACACAAATTATTACTACAAATGGATTTTACAATTATTACAATTAGTTGAAAGTTTACTATTGAACAGAAGGTTTCAATCTGCAAAGAGATTACAAAATTAATACACTGACAAGTCAAAAAAGCTGAAAGTAAATAAATATATCAATATTCAACAATAAATGGTACGCATGTGTCTTCTTTCGCTTGAGAGAAATAGTACTGAAAGAAAATTAATAACATCTAAAAATCAAGATTGATGATACAATATTGTAATTGAAACATTTTTCTGAAAATAAAACAAAAATCGGGTCCAATTAAAATGCAAGACCTGTTGAAATAACTTGAATCAAATAAATAGACACACAAAGAGCATGCAAAATGAAAATTAATAATATTATATACACATTTTCGTAGTACTAATATTTTTGTTGAAAAAATCCCTTCCTTTTTATTGAGAATCTCGGTCGTTTCTTGACTGAGTGATGGATTGGTTATATTGTATTCTGGAATGAAAACTGATTAGAAAGCTGATTAGGTTCACAAATGATCGAGACCAAAGATTTATCCTGAATTCTAAATTTATTCGAAAATTAAGGTTCGAAGTGAGTGACTCTAATATAAGCTACTTGATAAATTTTCGATTTGGTTTATTTTAGTCACGAAACCGTTACTGCAAACATTTGCGACATCTCATTATCAACCGTCTTATTACCCAAGTACAAGCCTTGAGCTCATTTGGGCATCATCCTAAAAAGTAATGTTATGCTGTTTAAGCAGAAAACAATATGACTCAAAAGTGAGTTTACACTGTTTAGCAGGGAACAATGGGCTATTCCTCTAAAGTGAGTCCTGTATGGAATTTGAAATAGTGGGAAGATGACCAGTATTGTAATTTTCATAAAGTGGAACAATTTGAAAGACTAAGAAAACAATTGTAAAATGTAAAATTAAAAGATAAATAGAGAATTGGTGGGATGTAACAGAAAACAACATCGTGTTTCTAATAAATTTAGGAAAATCATAGGGAAGTTAATGATTGTGGTATGAATAATATTGAGACTTGTTGGGTTTCTCGTGTTGCAATAAATATTACAGTAGAACAGATCAAAGAGATTCAAGTTAGAGATAAACATAAGCTTGAGATAAACACAAGCTAGATTAATTACAAAGTACACAATACAAAGAATAATTCCGTTAATATAAATTGTATACAAGTATCAAACATGCAGATTCATTAAGAACAAACAGCATACAACAGATTTGAATTAATCTCATTTCAGACTGTGATGCATGATTGAAATTCAAATGAAAACTTCAAGGACAAACAATCTGAATCACCAACTCATTTCCTCCTCATAAAACTGAAATACAACAAATATTATAACAATTACACAAGGATTCAAGTAAATAGTATTGCTTTCCAAGTTGTTGTCATACCCACAAACTATATTCACAGCTGATAAAATTCGACGAACTCACAGGATCTGGAATAAAATTTGACTGAATTTAAGTTAAGCACCCTGTAAGCTAATAATTAAATTAATTTATCACTTTCGAAACTTCATTTAAGCTGGATTTTCACATAACATTTAAAATCTAATTCACACGAGTGAATATTGAACTATTACCACCAGAGTCAGT
>NC_052515.1:4085128-4144735 GCF_014356525.2 Nilaparvata lugens
TCATAGAAAATATGGTTGAAAAACGTTCACTGATGAAAATGCGTTGAATGGTTCTTGAATAAGCACACAAACTAGGACATAATGAATGATGAAATGGATAAAGTTTTCCAAAGATGGACGCGTTAAATTGAGATGTTACATCGTATGACTGTACAAAAGAAGTGACCCTTCTTGCTTGCTGGTTGACGAAACAGAACTGCCCAAATAGCGGAAACATGACGTCCACGGCAGTCATGAGCACAAACTCTACGAATGAATGAAGTGAACATATAAAATCGATATAAGCGAACTGAAGTGTTGAGGTTGAAGTGACTGTTGAAGTATACCAAAGGAGGTTCAAAAACAACAATGAAAATACAATTCAAAATACTTATAGACGAATATTAAACTAGAAAACATTGAAAGAAGCAGACGACAACTAGCGCTACTATCGATCAAGCGATCAATGAAACTGTGACGTCAGAGATCGCATGACACATGAGAAAGTTGTCGGCGGACTGTAGCAGCGGTAGATTCAAATGCTACAAAAACAAGATGGACGACCATAAGACTGGCTAAAACATGAGACGAAATCTAACAATATTCTTCAATATTTCTAAAATCTTGAATAATAATATCAAAAATAAGCAACCGGCAAATAACCTCAAATAATATCACAGTTTCATCGCAACCAAACGATTGTATAGCCAGAATTATTAAAGCACGCGGAGAATTTGATGCTCTAAAAAAACTGACAAAGAATAATAACTGATAATAATAGCAGAAGTGAATAATAAACGTACAAAATTCGAATGATCCAAATAAGACTTTACGAACCTGACAGAAATTTTGGAAGCTAAACTCACGGCTTGATATACAAACACATTCACACAGCAAAATATAGTTCCAAGTTTATTTGAATTAATAAAAATAAAGATTAAAAGTTGAATTTATAGTTATTTATTCAGAAAAATATTGAATAGTAATTTATTTTTTCAAAATTCTAACCCTTCTTACACAAAGAAAAACACAAACGGTCAGGACGAGGTGAGGAACACTGAACATAGACAAGCAACAGGTGGATAGATAGAGTGCCTACAACTGTTCTTGTGCTCGCCAATGAAAACTTGGATGAAATCACGGTATTTAGATAATGAATATCTTATTTATTAAAAAATGAATTTATTAACTCTATTAAATTTATATTTAATTCTATTTTATATTTAAATTCTTCTTCTATTCTACCGTGAATGTAATGACCCATGAAGCTACCGAGACAGCTGACTGAAGATATTATGAAAGCACTGGCATAATCAAGCTGTCTAGATTTCAAGAAAACTAACCTCAAAAACATAAACATAACCAACAAATTGCAATAAACGTTTCTATTTTAATTTTAATATAAAAACTCAATAATAATAAATGAATATTTCGAATTGTATCGTAAATTATCCGCAAAAATAAAATTAATTAAAACCCCTTCCTAGCTCAAATACTATTGTAGAATAAATGTAAGGAAATTGAAAATCAAATGGAATCAAGTAAGTCTATATTTAACGACTTCAGCTAATGAAAAAGTACATAGTACAAGACGTTAAGTAATAATAATAAATTGATAACTATCTATACCTCTATCCATGAACGGTACTGGTGAGATCATGTTTCACTAACACAAAACTTTACTTGCAATTTGAACTACGGCTAACAAAAACACAACCCCTAAATTAAACACATCATTCTGTAAACAGTTAGTAAACTTATTCGCGATAATACAATAAATAATTACCATAAAACTTGATAAAAATAATAAGACTACGATTAGCAATGTGAGAACCAGTCCGACCAGACCGTTGATAGTGTCAGAGAAAGAACTGCTTGAATCAAGAGAAAGCTAGCTTGCAGTAAGCTCTTGCCCTATTGGCTTGTCGCAGCCAATCAGAGAACTGCTTCTATCAAAACATTCTATGACCTTCTTTAACCTTCCTTCAACCAAACCAAATTTCAAAATGGCGTAACTGAATTGAGATTTGTTTTAATAGAATTATGAATAATTTCATAACCAGAACTACCCTCCAACCGAGACCCCATTGATTACAATGCAATAAATTTGAAATAATATTTTTCGATAAAAACACTAGTCCTGAATAATAATATAGACCTAAGTGATGAGGATTAATAATTCATTTCCTACCTTGATTTCAGCCCATGGAAGAATCACTTTTCATTAACACAATAATATACAGCAAATATTATTACTACCGCATAATAAAATACATAACAAAAGGTCTTTATTCAACATATCCGTGACAATGAACACATTATTTATCTGAATAAATAAGACATTTGCAAGGGAACAACTAGCATTCAGCCTATCTTTGAAGAAGTGTCGTCCTGAACAAGACAAGTTGCAAACTCCACTCTAGACATCGTCAAGACAGCCAATCAGAGAGCTGCATTGCGGTCACGTGGTTGTGACGAGTCGCGACGCCTGGCGACGCTCTGTGGCAGTCACCTTCAACCACAACTAACCAAATTTCAAGATGGCTTGAATCTATTTGATAATTCTACAAATCAACTTCAAAATAATTTCACTACCACAAAATTACTTTCCCTTATCGGAGAGCCTATATCTAATGGATATAAGACCCCTCTAATTATTTTAGGAATTTTTGAACACTTTCCAAGAGCTTTACTAGAAATTTCAAGAGAATAAAAGTAAAAAATGAGTATTTCTTAGCTGAAATATGCCATCAAGGCCAGCGGACATCTTGAAATCAGGTAGAGGTTGTTCTAAAAATTCTAAAATCCTACATCAATACTAGATGAACAATGAAATGAATTCGAAAGACTAGCGTTCTACAATAAACAAGAATTGGCTAATGTATTACAATTTATAACATGAGGGATGAGTTATGATTGATAATTAATACATTTCATACCTGCATGAAGACCAGGTTCAAAGGAGAATATCACCGAAACAAAATTAATCCTTTATATTTCAAAGCCACATTAACGATACTCCAAAATGAAATACATACAAGGGAGCGCTTGATTAACATATTCTTGATAATGTACTGAGTAATTATTGCATTACTATTGAAAAGTAATGAGGAAGCGAGAGACAAGCACTAGCATTTCAACAGACAAGGAAGAACGGTCGACTGGCGTGTTGCAGGTTGTAGCAAGCCAAGCAAAGCTCTCTCCTTCTACTACTGAAGTCAAAAATGATCAAACTACAAAATGTCGAAAATGTCTGTCCTATAAATTCAAATTGCGACAAAAATTATTCCACTACCTAAAAATTACTTCCCCTTATTGGAGAGCCTGTTTTTAATATGAATACGGACCCCCAAATTATGCTAGGATTTTTAAAAACATTCCCAAAGTTGAAACAATTATTTTATTATTGAAAATTGAATTAATTACCAAAAATATACCATCAACCAGAAGACATGTTGAGGGTGGTTGAAGAGTTTCCCATTTCCCACATTGGGAACAGCTGGCCTATTCTAATCTACAGTTTATTACGGGGGCAAATAATTATTTCTGTGGTGAAATAATCATATCATTTGTGAAACAATCAGGAAGCAGTCTATTGAACTGGTCCCTAAACAAATTCAAGATGTCCTGAATCGTTCAATAATTTATGCAAACTAATGAAGATTATATTCTACAAATAATTTTTGCTACTGGATATTAGTGCGTTAGTTAGTGCGTTTGAAGTATGATTACTAATCAAAGAATACTACAATTTTATATTACTTTTGCTAATGTTCACTTTCTTATTTAAAGCTACTAGCATGTAAAAAAATTAAAATCTTCAATTATGTTTGCTAAACTTTGCAAATCACTGTAGCTGTTATACTGAGGCCCGGTTGCACAACAGCCGGTTAATTTTAACCGTGATTAATTTCACGAGAACCAATCAGAAAAGGCGTTTTTGAAAAGACGGCTTCTCTTATATATGTTCTCGTGGAATTAATCACGGTTAACATTTAACCGGCTGTTGTGCAACCGGCACTGAGACTGTAAAACTGTCAGTCAATTTGCAAGCGGCTTTTGCCAAGTTAGATACTTTGTGTGCAGGTAAACAGGTTTAATTTTAATTATGAAAAATCTTATTAATATGGTCAAATATTCAGAATAAATTTCAAATAATTATAGCATTAACTCTCGGAATTTAGGCGAACCTATATCAATACTGTACTAAATACAATATCTACTGAAAACGGCGGTGAATAGCAAACAAACAAGAATATTTAAAAACGCAGCGCTTTTCTGTGTAGGGGTCATTCAACACAACAGACAACAACTTAATGATAAATTATGCAGATGCAAAATATTATAAAGATAAAAGTATTACAAACCTTGTACTGTACATTCTCAGCAGAAGCAATTACAAACCTTGTACAGTACTCTCAGCTGAAGCAATGCTTTCTATGAAAGCACTCGTTGATCAACATAATACATTTCATACAGCTTTTAGACAACATTTCTAATATCTGACACAATATTGATCCAGAAAAATCGCTTCACATGGAACTGTGACGCTCATATTACACCAAGCCACCAGTTGGACGCCAGAGAGCAACCATTGGCCGCCGAATGTAAAGCAAGTTCAGACACCAGGATTGGTGACCCGAGTGAGACACCAGCCGGCCGCCTAAATCTGGTGTCTCGGCTGGCGACCCTAGTGTAATTATTTATTTATGAAAACTTTATTTTATTTTCTCACGAAAATTGCTTTTATAACACAATAATTACAATATTATTTACATGAGAATAGTACCTAGTAATGAGCACAATAACAACTAATGCCCCCGGACTCGCTCGGACACTGGTGTCTTAATATGATAAGAGACTGTAGTGAGGTCCACGTTATAATGGCGTTGGAGAAAGGTAGGGGAACAGCGTTGCCGATTCACTGTCTTGCCACTACCTTGTATGGAGGATAGCTGATACAGGTACCGGTATATCGGATGTAATAACTGTTCATTCTTGTATAGAATAATCAATATTATTTTATTCGTCAAGAAAATATGGTTTTCAATGATTGAATAATAAAATTTTATAATTGAGATTGAATATTCTGATAATTTAATTATATTTCTACATTGTTGAAAAACGATCTGGCAACGTTACTAGAAAAGGATAGCGTTATCTGTCGAATGCTAGACAAGGTTAGCAACACCAATGTTAATCAAATACTGTCATTATAACGTGGACCTATTTTAAACATGAAATTATTTTGTGGGACATCAGGGGACCTAAATACGGTTCCAAATGGATTCTAAACTAGTATTATGATTTTGATGAAAGATAGAAACTTTATATTTTTGGAAATTCATTGACACATTTTTGAGTTTTCACTGTTAACGGGTGAGCCCATACGAATTTTTCTCTTGTGCAACTAAAATGTCAAGTTTTAGGTTGCGAACCAAAGAGAATAATTAATTTTGATAAAATTTTTTGAATGAGAGTTGATATTGTGGAATTTTTCCATAATTGAAAAAAGACAGTTTTATTCTTGTCACATCCACATTTATTAGACTTGTATACAGGAATGCAGTTTCGAGGTTTGGTTTCAACACAATACTGCAATCCTGTATACAAGTCTAATAAATGTAGATGTTACAAAAAAGAAAGTAATTTTGAAGGTAGGTCAATGACTGCAATGTTTTCAATAAATTCAAGTAATATTGATGGTTTAAGGTGGATTGCAAACCATGGAGAAGTGATTCAAATGCAAATAACTGAACTTGAAAACAAAATCACAGCTATGATATATTAATTTCATATGTAATTTATTGAATAAAAAAAATTGAAGTGTCATAACCACTCGTTTGTTGAATTACAGTAGCGAAATACTAGTATCAGTTGTTACAACATTCTCAATCCATGATCAGCGTTGTTTACTAGATAATTAATAAAAACAATACAGGATAGTTTCCAAGTGATTGTGTCAATTTCAAGTATTTTGAGGCAAGACAAATAGATGTCTATAAATTACATTTATTCACCTTATTTAGAAATAAAATAAAGTTATCAACCACAATAATAGACACAAATAGACATTGAACATTATTTAAGATTATCAGAGCGTCAATTTATTACTGCACAAGAGGCTATGTAATAAATGAAATATCGGCTCAGTTTCTAACACAATTCTACATAAGCATAAATAGAGGAATGGGTATGGGTAAGAAGAAAAACTCATTTAATATTATAAAATAATTCAACGATTATAGTTTTTTACGAGATGTAGCAAGTCACTGAATATTTTCAATTGATAAATGAGGTAAAATAATATTTTAAGAAATCATTGAATTGTCGATAGCGAACAAGCTCTCCTTGGCTCAACGGCGTCTATTGCATTGGAAATTATAAATTCAATAGAATGAAAGAAAATATGTGGCACCCAAAAGCTAACTCAGCTGGCAGCTCCACAACAACACAAAAAAGCCTTCAATTCTGCAGCATTGCATTCGTCATGCCGGCACCACACTCTCGTCAAGTCGCTTGTTAAGTGTCAAGCGGCTCGCTGTATACATATATATGGTGGGATTGAAGGCGAGCGGTGGCATAGTAGCCATCCACACTCTCGCGATCGTCGTCATTCGTAGGCACTTGTCAATAGTGTGGAAGCGGCATGATAAATGTAAGATTTGCAGTACTTCATAGAATGAAGCTACTGTTCAAATCACAAGTTTTTCGGTAGGTTTCATCAACATCACTTAGCTCCACATCACATTCAACAATTTATGAGCACAAGAGCATTATATGTGATCCAGTTTTGTGATAGACTGCAAGGCCTATTATAAGCCTACAAAAAATATTCAAAGCTCAATAGAAGAACAGAATACAATGTGAAGATAGAGAGGTATGTTACAACACTCACCAGCTGTCAACAGCCACACTTGAAGGCTCTGGTCGATGACTCAAGTCACATGAGGATGTCCTCCAGCTCATATCAGCATCGATGCATTGCACTGAGAAATGTTGTCATGTATCTCCAGCCCCAGCTATCAAGAAGAGTTCATCCAGTTCATCCCTAAAGAAAATAATAAAGGCATTGAAATGCTGGAAAATTGACAGTCACATTTAAAATAGATTATTCGATATCAAAAGATTATAACTTGAAAAACGGAAACAATCAGTGAGGCCTATTGTGAGGTCCACGTTATAATGTTAGTGATGAAAGATAGGAGCACAGTTTTTACGATTCTCTGCCTGGTCACTGCCTTCTATAGAAGATAGCTGATACCGGTATATCTGTTGTAAGATTAACCGCTCATTCCTCTTATAAAATCAATTATATTTCATTCGTCGAAAACAAAACATATTTTTCAATAGTTAAATAATATATTTTTATAATTGAAATTGAATATTCTGTCAATTAATTATGTTTCTACATTGTTAGAAAATGATCTGACAACGTTGCAGAGGTAGAAAAGGTTAGCGCTATCTGCTGTGTCGAATAATAGACAAGGATAGCAACACCAATTTTGATCAAATACTGCCATTATAAAGTGGACCTCACTATAGAGGGACCAGATTTTGGTGACCCGGCTGGTGTCTCACTGGTGTCCCACTCGGCCGCCAATGGTTGCTGTCTGGTGACCCACTGGTGGTTGAATGAAATACGAGACAGAAAGCACAACTTAACTGGTATAGTGAGGTCCACGTTATAATGGCTGTATTTGATTAACATTTGTGTTGCTCTAACCTTGTTTATCATTCGACACAGCCGATAGCGCTAACCTTTTCCACCTCTGTAACGTTACCAGATCATTTTCTAACTATGTAGAAATATAATTAGTTGACAGAATATTTTATCTCAATTATAAAAAAATATTATTTAACTATTGAAAAATATGTTTTGTTTTTTACGAATAAAATATAATTGATTAAATATCTTAAACAAGAATGAACAGATGATATTACATCAGATATGCCGGTATCAGCTATCCTCTATAGAAGGCAGTGGCAAGGCAGGGAATCGGTAACGCTGTTCTATATTTCTTCACTACCATTATAACGTGGACTTCACTATAATGAGGGGGCAAAAAGTGGCCACCTGTCCATCGGCAGTACAAAACACTTTTAAATGTATTACAGTTAACATACACGGTTAATTACATTTTGATACAAACATATTATGTAAAAGGGCAAGTATTATTAGTACCTAGTATACATAGGAATTAGGAGAAGCGGCTGGCTCCGTGGTCGCGCTGGGTCAAAACATAGTGGAGCGGCGGGCGAAGGTAGAGAGTAGCGGAGAAGGTAGCTGAGAGTGTTGATAATAGATAATAATGCATGTATCCAAGTGCCTGTCCTCAACTCTAACTTGGCTGCTCCACACGTCTGAATACATGCATTACTTCTAAACACTCTCAGCTACATTCTCCGCTACCATCTCCACCGTTGCTCCATTATCATAGATAATGTGATAAAAAATCATTAGAATCGGAAACCAAAACAACATAAATGTGAGTTAATTGGGACAGGCTAAACAGTTGTCAACCTTCCAACGGAAGTACTTGTAAAATGACAGTTGAATGCACACATTCAAAAAGTCAGAGCACATTGATACTAAATAGGACCTACACCGAAGCATAGACACTGTAAAGAAATTTATTCCATTAAGGAATAAGGATTTTATTGGATCAGTATAAAATGAATAATATTCAATATGTTCAACATACAGCCAAGCGCATCATCACTCCTCGTTTGATCAAGAGCTTGAAGACCTTATCAAATTGATAAGAATATTGTTTGAGAAGGTAAAACCCATCGTTAAGCCTTCTATATTGGGTCAAGGATTAAATTGAAGATTATTTTTATCATAAAAGCATACAATATTCTGCTTTTGCACCTCCATTTGAACACTTTAGCACTAAACTAATTCGTGTGGCTTTCAGCAACTAATCATATAATGATATAACTATTATTCAACGTCAAACTGAGCAGCGAATAAAAAGTGAACTAAAAATCGAAAACACAAAACCCAACCACTTAATATTCTGTTCTAAGTCTTTTGGTGATGACACAAAACGTATGACGAGCATGAATGTGCACACATGTTCAACACACTTGTCCTGTCGTTAGTAGCCACCCTAAGGAATTGCACCTTAAGGGCCTGCCAAGGCCGGGTCGCAATCAAATCAATCAGTTCACAATCATAATATTGAATAATAAAATAATTATAAATTCAAATAAAAAATCCAACTAATTTACCCATGATTCTACTTCTAAAACTAATTACTTTCAAAAACAATGACAGAAGGCTAGCAAAAGGAATTTGTCCTGAGTCGACTCATCACTAATTTGCAGTAGGCAAACTCGATTAGACTGAATATCTGATTACATCTATTCAGTTCATTTTCGAAATGATCTAATGCAAATAAGGATGAGATCAACACGCCTTTTCCCTTCAAGTTTGCAGAATTCTGAAATCACTTATCTAATCTTAAAAATCTAGGTGAGTATGTGTGACACTACAATATTAAACTACTATACATTTACTACCATCTACCCTATCTATATAAATGAACCAGAAAATATAAATATAAAATCTCTTTTCATTGTATTGTTATCATTCATTTTCATAATTTCATTTGAAAATTAGTTATCAGTAATCACTAATAATTAAATTCTTCCTATTTTCTTTGATTGAAGCGCGTCAATTTTAATGCTGTATTAATTTTAATAATATTTATCTATTCAGGCAATAATTACAATGAGGTTACATAGAATCATTTTTATAGAATCATCAGAAAAAATTAATTATCAAAAGATATTCCAGAAATAACCCTCCCAGCAAATCTAATCATTAGGTAAACCAAGTAACAAAATTATTAATTGGAAAGAAATAAGAAAGCCATCAATTGAATAGTAGGCCTATTCAAATAAAAGTTTATATATGTTCAACTAATTGAATACATCTCACAGTAGTTAATCATGAAAGATTAATAATTAACGAGAAGAGAATAAACTCTATATTATAACGAATCTCTTATAGGCCCATAATGTATGGCAAGCAAAAACTGTGTAATATTTAAATAGTAACTCTGAAAATTACCTTCATTTACTATGGATATTTGGATGATTTAATTTAATTTTGAATTACAGAATGAACTGATATAAAAAGTGAAAATAATATCTAGGATATCCGATCTCACCTTGTCTGATATCAAAATGTATTCTGCTTTGCTGTGTTCGTATAAGTCAGTTCCAATACCATGAACTTATTATGAGCACAATTGTTACAAATCACATTTTACAACCGATAAACTTTAGAATCAAACCACACTTCATCATATTCTAGCACTGAATTGAGAATTTTATTGTTGAATTCGACTAAAATGAGCACAAGTTACCACAAAAGACCAGCTTCAACACAAAAGCAGCTGACATGTCGAATAATGAAGGAGAAAGATTTTTGTTCAAACTATCTATTTCAGGAGAACCAATCACAGAAGCCGTCTTTTCATAACAGAGAAATCGCCTTCTCTCATTGGTTACCGTGCTCTTGTGCAACCGGGCCCGGGCCTATCAATGCAAAACTATTCAAAAACCCAATTACAGAAATCATTTCAATTAAACCATAAATTATAGCTAGAAAATCTTTAAACCCACAACACAGTATACAAACAAATGAAATTGGTTAATATCAGGGGAAATATTCAATTCAATACGAAAACAACTCAAGTTGTAACCCCCACCACAACCACTACTGACACGACAGAAGTCACGTAGCCCTCGTTATCAAAAAGATAGGACAACTGGGATCAAAATCAAATATGGATGCCTCCATGCTATCATTTTTTAATTACAAATTATGAGAACATAAACTCAAGACCTAAGACGAAAAAGGCGATAGATGTAGTGAGACTTATGAGAAAATGCATTTGTTATTAGAGGAATTTATGTCCAAATATAAGGGTAAGGTTTTTTATAAGAGTGAGATATATTTGAGTTTAGTTACGGCTTATAACTGAAGAATCATACTATATTTTAAACTAATAAAATAACAGCAAGTACATGGAGGAAGATGAAATGGCAGAAATTGCAATGGAAACAATGTTACAAAAAAATCTTACCTTAACAATGAGTTCTTTCAAACGTTCAGTCGCTGTTTCTAATAATATAGAGCTCCCACTACACTTCAATACTCAAAAATTTTAGCACAAGAATGTAAATAATACTGTAATTGATCAACAAAAATCACTAAACAACGACTAAATTCATCCTTTATCCGACAAAATTCAACAAGTCGACTGGTTTCAACACGAAATGGTCAAATTAAAGATTGAAGGTGAATGAAAGAGGCAATGGAGAAGAAAGAGTTTTTGGGTTCAAGACTCACCCCAAAATTCAACACGTAGGCCATTGAATTAATCACTATTAAAAAGTGAAACATGTTAAGGTGCGTACAGATATATGCGCCGCGAACATAGCATTCACTTTTAATCAGCTGATGCCAAGCTTATTATATCTGTAACTTACCGATTCTGTAAAAATACATATATAGTCAGCTGATTAAAAGTGAATTGCTCATGTTCGCGGGGCGTATATCTGTACCATCTGTACGCACCTACATCCAGAGAGTCTCATGAGTGAACTGCCCCATTATAATAAGCTAAGAAATGAATGTCGCATAAACGGCAAATAGTCAGCAGAATATTTTACACTGTCTTTTATTCGCTTCTTGGACATATTAGACAGACTATTATGTTGGCGAATAATGCGAATTTAACAATTCAATAATATGCAGAGTGTAGATAATATCTATAATATAGACCTAAAAGAGAAAAATTTAGCCTATAAACTTATAGGATAAGAAATTCACGAATGACGGCATCATAAAGTCTGAACTGATTAACTTGAAATTTTGCATAAAGTTTCTCAATTAACCGAGAATGGTTATAGGCCTATTTTAATATTTTCAATTCTTCAAGATTTTAGTAGGTCAAGTTACCAATAAAACCCATGCTGAGCACGGATTATCTGCAAGTATAACATAAAACAAAAAGAGACTGACTAGCCTAACTTGTTTGCCAAGTCTAAATAACTGCATCAAGGTCACGGGTCTCGGCTCTAAATCTAAATTATGAAGATCAAATAGATCTGATTGAATTTATTCTATGCTGGAATAGCAATATATTTTACAAGCAGAATATTAGTAATTGTCAATATATCAATTTACAAAACATTGATTTAGGTTATGGTAAACAAACTTAAATATTATTTCAATTACTTACGGTGCTTCAATAATTAGCTGCTAGACTGATAGTAGGTTTAGCTTCAAATTGTATAGTTCAATTCACACTTAAAATATAATTAAAATCACAAGAGAATCTAAACAACTCAACAGCAAGCAGCAACTGACAATCGGAATCTCAATGTGAACTGCTTCAACTGAACAACGAAGAATCTAGAAAGCTTTCTTAAAGATCCAGGAGGCAGCACTTGCGCCCTAAACGACTTTCTCTCTCGAGGAAATTACATCAAGAAAACGAGAATCATGCGCTGTTTCTTGATGAGCATTACATTTTGCCTTTAGAGAAGTCCGCGTTATAATGGCATGGAAAAGATAGGAGAACAACGATGCCGATCCCGTCCTGTCAATGCTTATATAGACTGTAGCTGATACAGTTTATTGATGTGATATTAACTGTTTATTCTTGTTGAAAATAATCAATAATATTTTACTGAACAAGAAATTATATTTTTCGTTTCATAAAATATTTTGTCAATTAATTATGACGTTTACATTGTTAAAATACGATCTGGCACACAATAAAGAGATAGCCATATTCGCTTCGATGGATGATAGACAAAAATAGCAATACCATTGCTAATCAAACTTTGCCATTATAACGTAGACCTCAATATAGTGAGTATTGTTCAAGTGTATTGATAGAGCTACTTAATGTCCATTATTTCCCTTATAGTTACCCTGTAGATGGCCATGGCTACTTGAAAGTTCAAATACAGAGAATGACTAGCGGACTGGCACCCTTATTTTATATTTTTTTATTTCTGGTACTATAGTCCATACAAATTAGCTGGACTTGGAGGGATATGCGGAGCAATAGAATGGAGGGAGGTCAGCAATTACAGAGAGAATAATTCATAGAAAGAAGTGAAGTTGCCAATTTGAGATTTCCCTTTCAGAGAGGAAACTTCGTATGCGTATCATGAGCACTCACTAGAGATTAGAGAACGCTGGCCGCTTTGGCACAGCAACATCGCCGCCGCTGTATCCCTACATTTCTCAGCTTACCCCCTCAAGTCCAAACTAATTGTGTATTGACAATAGTGATATTCTTTACATTCAAAATTTTGTGTAGGTGAACCTATCAAAATACTTAAACGATACCTTCATTATTTGATTATACTCGAGTATCTAGTATATTAAATAGACTAGTCTTCTTTGGATATAAAAATATTCTCAATAGAATGAAATTAAGTTTTCATTACCTTTGAAAAATCTAGTGAATTTTGTAGTTATTGTTATGGATGGTATATGCACATAGAATACATACATGGATTACATGGATACACCCTATTACAATGAGCGAGCAATTTCTGTATTTATAAATCTGGATATTTATGTTCAACGGATCTCGAAAACGGCTCTAACGATTTTCACGAAATTTGGAACATAGTGGGTTTATGATATAAAAATTCTATTGCACTAGGTCTCATCCTTGGAAAAACTCGCTGAACGTCATTGAAAGGATAATTCATCCTTGGCTGAAACAGCTGAGACTTCGTCGTCTGTGGATAGTAAAAAGTGAGTGAGTGATTCTGTGGAAAATCGCATCCCCGAAATTCATAAGCTGACGTATAGCCAGCTGTAAAATATAGACACGATCATTTTAAGGTGCGTACAGATATAAGCGCCGCGAACATGAGCAATTCACTTTTAATCAGCTGATGCCAAGCGTTTTATATATAATATGTATCTTACCTTTTCTGTAAAAATACAGACACAGTCAGCTGATTAAAAGTGAATTGCTCATGTTCGCGGGCACCTGTATCTGTACGCACCTTTAGAGAATTGTGTTCTGTTTATCAATAAATAAAAATTACGAGCGAAGCTCGGTGCCCTGATATGGCTTTGCAGAATTATCTGATTCTTCTTCATTACTGCTACGATACCGTAATAGAGTTGAATAATCAAAATCAATTCATTTTATACGTGGGAGAATTTCCAAACTAGTCCAATAGGTAGCCCACCGTAGTAGAAAAATACCATCCAGAACAAGGATAAAAAATATCTATAGTGATTTATCCAAAATATCAAAGACTTAACTTATAGTAATTGGTATTGATTTGGTAATGGTTCGAATAACAAAAAATTATGATATGAAACACAAATTTATTACTACAAATGGATTTTACAATAATTACATTAGTTGAAAGTTATTATTGAACAGAAAGTTTCAAATCTGCAAAGAAGATTACAAAATTAATACACTGACAAGTCAAAAAAGCTGAAAGTAAATAAATATATCAATATTCAACAATAAATGGTACGCATGTGCCTTCTTTCGCTTGAGAGAATAGTACTGAAAAAAAATTAATAGCATCTAAATCAAGATTGATGATACAATATTGTAATTGAAACATTTTTCTGAAAATAAAACAAAAATCGGGTCCAATTAAAATGCAAGACCTGTTGAAATAACTTGAATTAAATAAATAGACACACAAAGAGCATGCAAAATGAAAATTAATAATATTATATACACATTTTCGTAGTACTAATATTTTTGTTGAAAAATCCCTTCCTTTTTATTGAGAATCTCGGTCGTTTCTTGACTGAGTGATGGATTGGTTATATTGTATTCTGGAATGAAAACTGATTAGAAAGCTGATTAGGTTCACAAATGATCGAGACCAAAGATTTATCCTGAATTCTAAATTTATTCGAAAATTAAGGTTCGAAGTGACTCTAATATAAGCTACTTGATAAATTTTCGATTTGGATTATTTTACTCTCGAAACCGTTACTGCAAACATTTGCGACATCTCATTATCAACCGTCTCATTACCCAAGTACAAGCCTTGAGCTCATTTGGGCATCATCCTAAAAAGTAATGTTATGCTGTTTAAGCAGAAAACAATATGACTCAAAAGTGAGTTTACACTGTTTAGCAGGGAACAATGGGCTATTCCTCTAAAGTGAGTCCTGTATGGAATTTGAAATAGTGGGAAGATGACCAGTATTGTAATTTTCATAAAGTGGAACAATTTGAAAGACTAAGCAAACAATTGTAAAATGTAAAATTAAAAGATAAATAGAGAATTGGTGGGATGTAAACAGAAAACAACATCGTGTTTCTAATAAATTTAGGAAAATCATAGGGAAGTTAATGATTGTGGTATGAATAATATTGAGACTTGTTGGGTTTCTCGTGTTGCAATAAATATTACAGTAGAACAGATCAAAGAGATTCAAGTTAGAGATAAACATAAGCTTGAGATAAACACAAGCTAGATTAATTACAAAGTACACAATACAAAGAATAATTCCGTTAATATAAATTGTATACAAGTATCAAACATGCAGATTCATTAAGAACAAACAGCATACGACAGATTTGAATTAAAATCATTTTAGACTGTGATGCATGATTGAAATTCAAATGAAAACTTCAACGACTCAAGGACAAACAATCTGAATCACCAACTCATTTCCTCCTCATAAAACTGAAATGCAACAAATATTATAACAATTACACAAGGATTCAAGTAAATAGTATTGCTTTCCAAGTTGTTGTCATACCCACAAACTATATTCACAGCTGATAAAATTCGACGAACTCACAGGATCTGGAATAAAATTTGACTGAATTTAAGTTAAGCACCCTGTAAGCTAATAATTAAATTAATTTATCACTTTCGAAACTTCATTTAAGCTGGATTTTCACATAACATTTAAAATCTAATTCACACGAGTGAATATTGAACTATTACCACCAGAGTCAGTATGAATAATACCATTAGAACTTATGGGAAATATATTTTCACTGTCACTGATGTGTGCGAATCAAGGTTTGTGTGTGCGAGTCGCCAGAAGGAGGTAAAATGCTGGAAATAAAATTTATTAGAAAACAGATAATGCAATCAAGATGAATTTGTTGTAACTGAAAGAAATACTAGAATATTATTTATCAGTGAATAACAGTGTTGTGAAAGTTTCAAGTTTTCTTAAAAAGAGTATGTACGTTTCCTGTCAAATCCATTGACTTCGAATCTCTATTGTGAGGAATAGTTGTCTGAAAAGTTATAAATCCTGCGAAGCTCAGCCAAGTACTCAATATGGAATCTCGATAGTAAGGATATTCTGCAATAAAATGTTTGTAGAATTATAAAGATAAATGATTTTCTGAAATAAAAGTTCAAAGATTAACAAAAATATTAACGTAATTAATTTGTGGAATAAAATTTGTAGAGTTATGAAGAGAAGTAGAAACGGATACACTGAAGAACAATATTACGAAGAGGAATCCTACCGCAAAATCTGAAATAAATATTTACAGAATTAAGAAGATTCGCAGAAGATTAGGCCTGCCATCTCTCTCAGTTGAATACCTATGAATGAAATATTATTAGTTGAGAATTAAAATGTCAGAATGAAGCACACTGAAGAACTACAATTTTATTCTGAATGGTTCAATATATCAAGAGTTGATTTTTGAATGAATATTTAATTTGGATGATTTTCTAGGAGGAACTAATTTTAAAATAATTAGGTGTAGACGAATTTGTGGGTTGAAATTGATATGAATTCTAAGAGTAGAGGATGAAAATGTATAGATTTGATTTAAATTAGATTAGAAGGCGGAAATTTGATGCAGTTTTTATTTTGATGAGGGTGATGCCCACATAAGTTCCAGACTTTTGCAGGGGTGATGGGAAATGTGAAGATGAGTGGACCTACAGCTTTAGGTGAATTCCACCACTAATAATTTAAATTTGAAGCAAATTATTTCACCTTATGACAGAGCCACTCTATTTACTAGAATCGTATGTTTTGAACGTTCAACGTTCTCTAGATAATGACTTATTTCCCCTCAACCATATATTTAAATATTTCGAACTGATATTAATCTAAATTTGGGAGAAGAGTATTAAAGGGTTCACCTATTTTTCCATTTCCAATATTACTTTTATGATAAGTGATTATGAACAAATAAATAAATAAATATATTATAATTATAATGAATGGTATTAGTTGAAATCTTTAGGGATAAAACTGTATTTAGTACTAGGATATAAATTGATTGGTTTAAATCTTGATTTATACATTTATCATCCTATTCTAATAAATTTAGATGTTTGGAACTACCAACAATTCGTACAGTTGTTCTATTTATTAACCTACTATGGAAATTCATAACTAGAGAATTATATAGTTTATGATAGCAATTAATTTCTGAAATGGGAATTGTTGATGTGACGCTGAGCATAACTCTACTTTGAACAATTTATTAGACTAGATTGAGGAACAGAAGTTTTTCGACTATCGCCTGTTCTTTATTACATTATTGTGATGTTTGTGATTCGATAAATGAATTAAAAAACAAATACAATTTCAGCATACATTAATCATGGACTATCATAGGTAACTGACTCCAAGAAAAAATACGGAGAAATAAAATAATTCAAATCTCAATCCATTGAAAATAACTTCAAGTGTGAAAATTGGTATTAAATTAAATAAATATAAGGGAAATTATCATACGTTCAAGAATCGTGAATATAAAGCTGGATGATTGAAGCAAATTTTTACTGAGGATGATGCCCACATGAGCTCTAGGCTTGTGCGTGGGTTATGAAGCTGATGACTATGAGAAATGAGTGGACCTACAGCTTTAGGTATTTAAGACCGCCATCGTTACGTAATGTTACAGATTTTTTGTTCAACGTTGTTTCAGATGGGATGCTTCAGACCGCAGAAGATTCACAACGCAAGCGTAACGTCACTGTGATCATTATTTTTCACAGAAACTTCAGATCAAGCCAACTTTTGGAATTCAGACGGCAGAAGCTGAGGTCTGACCGTCTAATTTGTGCGTCAAAATCGTATAATTATGAAACGTAACACAGTTGTTAGAAAATGTTATTTAACAAAATTCGAAATATGGACAATTTCAGACTAAGCCTGTTATACTCTCTCTTTCTATTATCTGCAGTATTTTAAAGAAATATTTTGTGTAAAGTACCTGCTTTCTTTGTATTCATTTTATGTTTTTAGGATGATATTAAACTTCTTTCTTGTGATAATGCTGTGTTGAATAAATATTTTATATTATACGATATTTGTATGTTATAAATGAATATATTAATACATTAATAAATAGATAACAAACTGAGTCTAGCAGTTTGTTATGATGTGGCATGAGCTCAACGAACTATTTCATCCAAATAAAATCACGTTAAGGCCCGGTTTCTACACCTTATTAAATGTAATCAACCATTAAACCCTTTAGATTTAATTGTCCATTTGATTTAATAAGTGTTAAAGATAGCGGGCCTAACTACTTAAATCAAGTATCTAGTCTCTTAAATAATTTCCATTAGATTTGAAGCGTATTTCGAATTATTTAAAATATTTATTATACAATTTGACAATTGGGGTGGTGTCCCCTAAATCAAGCTCCGAAAATTCTTGTGTATTTCAGTTTTTCCCGCCGGTGATAGCTCATGATTAATAGGAGTTGTGTTGATTTTTAAAAATGAAGGTTCCGGAACGCAACTATTTTTACTGTGTCTGATGAGACCTTAGTGGAACAAAAACAAAATATCACTGTAAATAAATGAAGAACTAGATTACTAATAATTAGATATACTAATTATTAGTAACTAGATTACTATAATTATAACTAATAATTGAGTGTGTAACTGAAGAATGTTGAAGTGACAAATAATCTAGCTACATTTGGACTGTTCTATAAATTAGAATTGGAACCGTTTTGGGCTTATAAGCCTGTGCTACTTTTCTGTAAGTTGTGTAATTCTGAATGATTAAATAAATAAAAAAGTGCAGTAATAATGACAATATTGAACCATCAGAAGAAAAATTGTAGTGCGAAAAAAGCAGTGAATTAGAAATCAGGCAGTGAATAATAATGAAAAAGCGACCTTCTCTACGTCTGCTACAGGAATTCGGCTGCAGACCATCAGCTTGGCTTCTTCACGTCTCTTCAACGGACTGCTTCAATATCTTTAATTGAAACCCTTCAATGTTCTTCAATTTGACATCTTCATAATTCTTCAATGTGTCATCTTCAAAGTTCTTCAAATGGCTGTTTCCAAAATTCTTCAAATGTTTGTCTTCTAAATTCGTCAAATGGCTGCCTTCAAAATTCGTTAATTATCTGTCTTCAAAATTCGTCAAATGGCTGTCTTCAAATTTGTCAAATGGCTGTCTTCAAAATTCGTCAAATGGCTGTTTCCAAAATTCTTCAAATGGATGTCTTCAAAATTCGTCAAATGGCCATCTTCAAAAGGCTGTCTTCAATATTTTTCAAATGGCTGTCTTCAATTTTCTTCAATCTGGCATCTTCAATTCGCTGACTATAGTTCTCTTCAATTGGCTATCTTCGATGTTTTCTTCAATTGTCCCTCTTCAGTATTTTCCACGTGGCTGCCTTCAATGTTCCTCTTCAATCCAACATCATCAATTAGCTCTTTTCAACGTTTTTCAATTATCTCTCATAAATATTCTTAAATCTCCTATTCTCAATATCTCTCCAACTTCACTATTCATCAACTTAACCAATCTTCAATACTTGGCAAAACGATATATTTATCGATATCGATACATCCAAGAAATCCGTAATAAGAGAGCGTTGGCACATTGAAAAGTTCTTCACTAATATTTTCTTGAATAAGTTTTTCAAAATTTCCCAATTTTCTAGTAGCACAGTCCTAACTCTTCCACAAATAAGTTCATTTTGATTTCTCAAATAACCCACGACGGCGTAAAGATTTCAACAGATTTCGTTCCTATAAATTTGTTCCAACTTATGATTTTGTAGATTATTTAGTTTTTCAGCACTCGCAGATTTATTCGAATGCATGTTTAAAGTTCAAGTTAATCCTCGATGCAGATACTCGGTTTGAACGGAAAAATGTCAGCTGTTCGTTTAAACCCCGAATGAAACACATTATGATAAACGCAACAATATCTACAAGTAAACGTGGTTTAGCGTAAAACGTAGATGGTGCCCTAAAAGATCAAGTTAATGAAAGTTTAAGTCCGTTTTGATCACTGTTGTATGTAGAACGATAACAAAGTAATGTCCTTCAATTGCAGAATTCACATAAATATTCCAATTTTTGTCACTGTCGAATGTTCTTCCGTTGTTGAATTTACTAAAAATTTCCTACACTAAATTCAAGCCTAGACAACACACAACTTCTTCATTCACTCCATACAATATTAATAGCAGCAGTCATTCACCGTCATAACTATTATTTGTTTCTCAAGAATCTATAAATATTTGTGAACTCATGTCTATAATTGATTCATCTTCTATTATCCTATTAATATATTTTCATCTTTCACTACTACCTTCTTCATAAGTCTACAAAACTATTTTCTTCTTCAATACTAGGTCCCAGTATACTAATATGTCTTCTTCAATTTTAGATGTATTCATATTTCACTAGAATATTGCATTTCTTATTAGGTACTTCCATAAAAGACTTCTTCTAACTATAATACATTGGAGTTCTCAATATCATCATGAATCATAAATTTCCAAAACATAAATAAATCCAGGTAATGCGCATTTCTTCACATAATAAATAACTCTGAGGATAAAATATAAATAAATAAATTAATATGTATGACATACATATTAAAAATAACTTTTTGTTTCATCACTGGAAACAAATTCTTTTCGTACTGTATTTTCTTCAATTTCATTTGATGTTGAAATCTGATAAGTTTTGACAGATCCAAACATTTGGTGAGATTTTTTTTTCATTTATAATTTTTCAGATTTTTATTGGGTTTTCAGTTTACATAATAAATATAAATTTGATTTTATCTATCTACAATAGAAGCTGCTGAAGTAATCCATAACAACACATTACGTCAGTATTGGCTTCAATTCCAGTTTTGGTTACTCACTTCTGACAAAATCACCACAGTTAATTTTCTAATGGGTGCTCAGTTTCTTCACAGAAAATATGATAATAATCGACCTTCTTTTACTATAGACAGACCTGCAGTCTCCAGTCACAAATTAAGCTTTACTCGTTCTTGTAGACCTATATTTTTCAACATTTTCTCTTCCCACTACATTGGTACCTTGATAAATTATATTTATTATATCCATCCAAAAAGTTCCTTATCAAACACTGAATCGTCATTTTCGATCAATATTCCAATCTTTCAGTATCAATTTTACTAATAAAATGTCACATAATTATACGGCTTGCCAGCAAGTCTATCAATCAGTCCATAATAGCTATTTTGTATTAATCCAATCACTAATGAATCCTTTTTAAATCGAAATCAATATTCACACTTGCTAATAATTATATTTCTACAATTTTTTGTATTTGAAACCCCTCAGAATATAGTTCAATATTTATTGAATATTATAGTCCATAATTATTATTTTGTATTAATCCAATGTCAATCACTAATAATCCTTTTCAAATCGAAATCAATATTCACACTTTCTAACAAATTCTTGTATTTGAAACACCCCTCAGAATTTAGTTCAATTCTTATATCACTGTTTCTACAGCCAATTTAATAATTATTGCTTTTTCATTCAATTTCAATACCTAGATTCTAAAGTAGCTTTCTTCTGAAGTAATAACTTGAACGACGTTAAACCATGTAATAATCAATCCAACCATATCTATTCTGCAATATTCCAATCTTCCAATGCCAAACCCTCACGAATTAAGTTCAATATTTGTATCAATCCTTCACTAATATGAATGTTTTGTGGTTCTATAGCCTTACCCTCATCATTAATATTTCTAGCATCAATCACTTTTCAATTTTCTATTGAGATTGCTATTCTTACACCAACAACACCGCTTTCCTTATTTTTGTCTCAACTTTTCATAGCAACACACACTTTTTGAAAACACAATCTTCCATTCTAAAGTAGCTTTCTTCTGAAGTAATAACTTGAACGACGTTAAACCATATCAAATCAATCCAACCATATTCATTCTGCAATATTCCAATCTTCCAATGTCAAACCCTTACGAATTAAGTTCAATATTTGTATCAATCCTTCACTAATATGAATGTTTTGTGGTTCTGTAATCACTGATAAAAAACTCAATATTTCTTAAAGTATCTTTCTTTTAAGGTAGTAAACTGTCGACCTCGATTAAATCACTAATCCTTAGTTTATTTAGTAACAAGGTTTTCAACGGTAGTAAGCTGCTGCTCTCGAATCACTAATCCAGAGTTTATTTAAAATCGAAGTTTTCTAAGGTAGTAAACTGTTGCCCTCGAATCACTAATCCAAAGTTTATTTAGAATCAAAGTTTTCTAAGGCAGTAAACTGTCGATCTCGATTCAATTACTAATCCGTAGTTTATTTAGAAACAAGGTTTTCTAAGGTGGTAAACTGTCGACCACGAATCACTAATCCGAGTTTATTTAGAATCTTTTTTTTTCACCGTAGCACTCACTATTAAAAAAGTAATCAATATCCGAAGGGTATCGAAGCCCGTACTTGCCAGTTGTTTGGGGGGCGCCGAGATCAGTAACCCCGTCTCCAACCACGGGAACCGCCTCCTCTGAATCCTCCACCGCCTCCGGATAGACGAGCTCCTCTGCCACCACCGGAACCGCCTCTCGGTCTGCCGCCTCTCTGTTGTAGCTGCGATGGAGCTATAATGAAAAAAATAAACATTACATCAATATCAAAGTTTTATTTATTCAGGAATAATTGACCGAGCGAAGTGAGGTCTAAGATTCAAGTCTACGGTTTGCATTTCTTTTCATGTTTATAATATTATGTTCCGCATTTATGGCGAAACGCGGCATGATTTTCAAGAAATTTGACAGGTATGTTAAATTTTTAAATTGCGCGTCAACGTATATACAAGGTTTTTGGAAATTTTGAATTTCAAGGATATTATAAAAGGAAAAGGAGCCTCCTTCATACGCCAATATTAGAGTAAAAATCATACTATGGAGTATTATTAATCATAACTCAGCTGTCGAGTGGATTATTAATTGCATGCTATTTGATAGCCTAACTCAAAGCTGATCATAAATCAGCAGTCGAGTGGGGCTTATTAATTACATGCAATTGATAACTCGAAGTGGCATAGTATTTTCCACGGTATATAGAAGAAGATATTTATATTTCATCTAAATACCGTGGTATTTTCTCTGCTTTCAACTCTGTAAGCTTTTGATGACAGTAGCATAGGTAGTTGTTTACAACAAATTATTAGCATTGTCGATACAACAACCCAAACAGCCGTTAGTCGTTTACACACCGATATCTCGCCGACACGACAGGACAGGACAGAATTTTCTCTGCTGGACAGTATTAGGAGGCTGTGGTTTATAGCTGTTTATGTCTGCTGTTCACAGAACTACTAGTTTATACGTAATCGACGAGCCCAAGGGTCAACATAGTGAAAGTGAAACGGCGAATGTAAAGCGTAATAGAGAAGATAGCTGATAGTGTTGCAAAGTAATGCATGTTTTCAAATGTGCCTGCACATGTTGAAGCAGCCAACATAGGGAAGAAGATAGAAGGAAACTGAACCATTCAGATACATGCATTATTTTCAACACTCTTAACCTAGCGCCGCAGTGCAGGATGGTTTCTTACAGCTTGGCGTTGTTGTCATTCGAGATGGGTGTCTGGCTTGGAAGTGTTTCGGCCGCATTGCAGGATGACTGTTAACGGTTGCCGGAAGATCAACAGCTGGATTTTTTTCGTCATTTTTGGTGATAGAGAAATTCTGATTGCAGATTCGTTCTCAGCGACCCCAAGTTTAGCCTAAAGGCTCAGAATGTCAACAATGTTTTAAATAATTAAAAATCATCATGAAAAGTCATTAATATGGTAGTACACCACGTTTCTGGAACTTTTACTGGTGACTGGAGTTATTATTGACACACAAAATAAAAATAGTCGTGAGAAAGAAAACTGCTGATGAACGCGAATAAGACCGTCACTCCATTGTTCTATTGTCTCGGCTGCTTGGCTGAGCCTGGCTGGAGGGATCAAATAACCGACTGGTTTGTTCTTTCGTCTGTCCGCTAGGCGTAACTACGCCGACCATTGCTGGGTGGGAGGTGTTACTGCGGCCGCTCGCATTCCCACCAACGCTGCTATTATTTGCTGTCTCAGCGCCTAGTCCGATTCAGCCAAGCAACCAGCCTGCACTGCGGAGCTAGGTTTAGGGCCGGTTTCCAAGCTCGGGATTTAGCTAAATCCTAGACTTCAAACAGCTGGAGTCAGAAAATTGCCTTTTCAAAACGGGGCGTAGTCTCAGCTTTTATAACAGTAGTCGTAATTTCTATTTTCTCATTTCTATAATTGGAAACGTTTTTCCTTGACGAAATTAGACATTCCTAAATAATTCAAAATAGCTGAAACTTTACACTATTTTCCCTTTATTTTATTTTGTGTTCAATTTTCTAGTTTTTCGAAATTTAACTCAAACGTGACTTTGACAATGACTGCGACTATGCCCCGTTTTGGAAAACCAATTTTCTGACTCCAGCTGTTTAAAGTCTAGGACTTGGCTAAATCCTGAGCTCGGAAACCGACCCTTAGCTATCTTCTCTGTTAAACTATACCTTCGCCGCTTCACTATGCTTTAGATGGGCCGTCCACTAAAACCGATTTCGTCCGAACTAGCATCGGCCGAAAACTACCGAACTCGTCCGAACGTTCCCCCAACAAAGAAAGGAATAGATGCTCGTCCATTGCAACAGGTTCATACCGGCCGATCAATTTTTCGATCCGAATTGAATGGGATTTTCTGGCTCTATCCGGCCGAACTAACTAGTCGAGCTGAGACAACAAAGTGTTCCTAACCTGAAATTGTTTCAAAGTCTTGTTTGTTTTTTGAAGTTGTTCTGTATTATAAAGTTGTAACTATGGACAATGAAAAGTTGATAAGTTTGGTTCAAGAGCTAGTTCCATTGTCAGATATGGGAGAGAAAAGATATCATCGTCGTGATGTTCAAAGGAATCTGTGGTCAAAGATTGCTGAACAAATGGGATCTGAAGGTAAGATTATCGTAATGACTAACTAATTTAGTGGCTATTTGTTTATTCAATTTTCAAAATCTCAATATAATCATTGTTTATGAAAAAATTTGGTGGCTATGATAGTAGTTAATTCAATAATTGGCAACCAGCCAACTACTGAACTAGACTGACGTAAACGGTTCCAATGAACGACCATATTCGGCCGAATTATTGGCCGGCAGATTCGTCCGATCCAACGGCCGAACGGATCGGTTGAATACGGTTCCAGTGGACGGTTACCCTTAATCCTAAGGCTGGTCACTAACGACAGGACATGCATGATGAACTTGTGAGTACACACATGTCGTCATACATTTTTGTGTCATCACAGCTAAAGGCTTCAAACAACATTTTTGAGGTTTGGTATCCTCGATTTTTTGTTTATTTTTCGTCACTACTCTATTTGAGGTTAAATTATTTTTGAATCATTTCAATTTGGCCCATGTACTCAATTGGATTTGACAAAAATTGGAAGTGAAGACTACTCACAGTATTGGGACACCTTGTCGCTGTACTTTCCGCCGGGCGGCTGATACAGTTCTCGGTTTCCCCGCGAGTCCTGCTTGCTCTGCTTGCTGTCTGGTGCACCCCCCTCCCCAAATGTGATCGGTGTGTGGCGCTTCATTGCATCCCCTCCTCCTCTGTGACTGCCGTCCTTGGTCTGCAAACATTTCAATCAATCAATCAATCACACCAATCAATCATCTATTTATTCTAAAGTGAGAATATACTCTGAACTTTGACGAATTTTATAACAAAATCTGAATTAAACCCTTGTATGACTCTGACATAATAATTTGACAGCAGCTGTTTTATAGAAAGCCCTACATTGCACCTCATAGAACTGAACTGAATATACCGGGTGTTTCAAAAAGAATGACCCAATTTTAAACAGTTAATTTATTTTAAAAAATGGTGAACACAAACCACATTACTCACAGAGATATCAAGTTTATGATGATGATGATTGAGTGTTCTATTTGTCCTCCTTTTGAGGCTCGGATGACATCTAGACGGTAGTCAAATTCATCCCAGACTGTTAGCAAGATGTCTTCTCGGACTGTAGCTACTGCATCAGTTATCCTGGTTTTTAGCTCCTCAATATCAAGTGCTAAGGGAGGAACATAAACACGATATTCAACGTTATTATAAGTGTTATATGTGCCATCCTTTTGAGGCTCGAACGACATCTAGACGGTAGCCAAATTCATCCCAGACTGTTCGCAAGATGTCTTCTCGGGCTGTAGCTACTTCATCAGTTATCCTGGTTTTTAGCTCATCAATATCAAGTGCTAAGGGAGGAACAACGTTAAAGATCGTGTTCATGTTCCTCCATATCCATAAAGATCCCTTAGCACTTAATATTGAGGAGCTAAAAACCAGGATAACTGATGCAGTAGCTACAGCCCGAGAAGACATCTTGCTAACAGTCTGGGATGAATTTGGCTACCGTCTAGATGTCGTCCGAGCAGCAAAAGGAGGACATATAGAACACTTATAATAACGTTGAATATCGTGTTTATGTTCCTCCCTTAGCACTTGATATTGAGGAGCTAAAAACCAGGATAACTGATGCAGTAGCTACAGTCTGAGAAGACAGACATCTTTCGAATAGTCTGGGATGAATTTGGCTACCGTACCGTCTAGATGTCATCCGAGCCTCAAAAGGAGGGCACATTGAACACTTAGTATACATCATCATCAACTTGATACTTCTGTGAGTAATTTGATGTAAAATTGGATTGTCTACACCATTTTTTAAATGAATATAACTGTTTAAAATTGGGTCATTCTTTTTGAAATACCCGGTATAATTCAGTCGTCAATAGGCCTTACAACTGTCATACTTCAGCCGGAATCAACAATTTGCATGACCACCTGATAACACGGGAGTGATCTGATTAGAAACTTCTGTTCATATCTCTTGAAATTGAAAGTATTTCGCGATGTGGAAATACTTAATAAGTAAGTAATATACTAAAGTAAGTAAGTGTGGAAATACTAAATAAGTAATTGAGTAGACTAATAAAAATGAAAGATATCATACTACTATTACTGGTGTTCTGCCCTAGGGCAGGTCCAAACATGATTCCTCCTTCTCCATTCCTCTCTATCCTGTGCAATTCTCTTCATCTTGGAGTACTTTCCCTCCTCCCTGATATCATCCACCAACTTCACTCTTTTTCGTCCAGCACCCTCCCTCCTTGCACAGTCCCTTCCATTGTCTCCACAAGTAGTCCGCCATGCCTCAGCAAGTGTCCCAGCCAGTTCCGCTTTCGTCTCCTTATCACTGCCATAATATTCATTTCCTCTCCTACTCTACGCAGTACCTCCTCATTCCTCACTTTATCCATCCAGCTGATCCTCTCCATCCTCCTCCACACCCACATTTCAAAGGCCTCCAATCTCTTCTCTCCTGCTTTCTGAGAGTCCAGGTTTCCGCTCCATAGAGAGCCACGCTCACACACAAACACTTGGCCATCTTCTTCCGCAGTTCTATTTGCATTTTGCTACTCACCAATCTTCTTATATTGCTGAATGCCTCCTTTGCTCTTGCAATTCTCACTTTACTTCTAAATCACATCGCATATCCTTTTAATCATAAATTAAATTAATAATCATAATTTAGAATGATGACACCTGTTCAATGTGATGCAATCCTATGTTGATTGTTGCTTTTTTTGGAGATATCATACAAAAGCGATAAAATAATAACATTGAAGGAGAGAGAAAAAAAACAGAATATTACGGTTTCACTCCATTATGGAACAATTCTACTCTGTTAACAGAGTTCAATTTATTGATAGCAATTGATTAAAAAATTGTAAACAACACTCACGTTACTATTCAATCTGGCAGGCTTCCAAGACAGACTGATTGTCGACTTGAAACTGGGTGGTGAATGGAACAGATCCTTGATCAATGTGTTGATGTTGGATGTTGTTTTCAGAGCAACCACTTTGATTTTATTCTCTTCGGTTTTCAGCTCTTCTCCGGTTTTGCCTTGAAGGGCTTCACGCAGTTTCTTGATGTAGCCCTGTATGCCACGGGCAAAATACTGCAGTCTAAAAACAAACAATTTTCAATGTTAACATGGAGTCTATCTAGATTTTTAGGTAATTGCTATTGTTGTATGATCTCTAATATAGTTTGTAATATTGACGTGACCGATACAAATTATAAAGTGTTTGTCTGTGGCAATAAATTGATTTGATAATTTGAAACAAAAACGTTAAGGAAATTGTAATAATGAATAGATAAAAAGATGAAAACTATAGTGAGGTCCACCTTATAAAGGCAGAGGAGAAAGATAGCCGATCCTCTGTCTTGTCAATGCCTTCTATAGACGGTAGCTGATACAAGTTTATTGACATAATATTAACTGTTCATTCTCTTTTAAAATTATCAATTATATTTTATAAAGCAATAAATTATATTTTTCAATAATTTCATAATGAATTTCCATGATTGGGATGAAATATGTTGTTAATTAATTATTAATTCTACATTGATAAAAGACGATCTGGCAACAGAGCAAAGCGAGAAAGAGATAGCGCTATCTGCTTTGTTGGAAGATAGACAAGGATCGCAATACCATTGCTAATTAAACACTGCCATTAAAACGTGGACCTCACTATAGTGGAAATAATTAGGCCTACACATACAAAAATTTAGTATTGATTTTATTTTTACAAAAAAGCACAGATTGAGAGGGGAGAACTAAGGAACGTACAAAAATTAAATTAATATTGTCCAATGAATGGATCTCTAGTGGCAAAATTTCCCAATCTAAAGTTCACATCTTCTTCATGATAGTACTAGCGTTTGAGTTTGAAGTCAAATAATTTTTAAAACAAATTAATTCAAAATGAGATTATTTTTGTACATTTGAATGTAGGCGCTCAGCCTGTCATCTGATCTACACACATTTTATATCAAGGAAGCGCTAGCGTTCCAAATTCTGGTTCCCTATTCCTGACTTGAGCCACAAACACATGCATTTCATCAGCTGGTTATATCTGTATCCTATTATATTAAGCGAGCAATTTCTGTATATATTTTTATATCTGGTTATTTATGTCCAACGGATCTCAAAAAAGGTTCTAACGATTTTCACGAAATTTGAAACATAGTAGGTTTATGAGATAAAAATTCGATTGCACTAGATCTCATCCCTGGGAAAACTCGCTGAAGGACATGAAAAGGATAACAATTATTCATCCGTGGAAAAACAGATGATAATTTCGTCGTCTGTCGAAACAGAAGATGCGTGTGTGGAAGAGAAACAGAATTATTTCCAGCTGTGTAATCAATCAGCAAGAAATATTATCTAGAAATTTTAATCTTGATCAAAATAATCTGATTTGTTGACATCACATGATCATTATTCTAAACTAGAGTATATCATAATTTTCAAAGTTGATCATTATTTGACAATTTTAAGTGATTAGTGAGTGTTATTTTGTTATTCAATTTGGTTTGTAAACAATATAATTAGAACTTTTTTGTTTTCAAATGTTTGAACTGAAAATTGAACCTGAATTCAAGTGTATGGAGCATAACCTACTTTCTGGACTATTTATAGTGTATAAATCAAAATTCAGGGAAGAAACAGTTTTGGGCTGTGCCTGTTTGTTCTTCCCCAATCATTTTAAAGAATTGTGTTCTTTTTGACAATAGTTTATAAATAAATAACGAGCGAAGCTCGGTGCCCCGATATTTTGTACAGAAACGGGTTGATTCAGATATAATAATCTTACCATCAGCTGATAAAAAGTGGAATGCGCGTGATCGTTGCGCTCAAGTCTGTATGCAGGCTTTTTAATCAATTAGACATGATGAATCAATGAGCTTATTTAAATTTATTTAAAAGGGAGTTACTTCATCACCCCTATTCATTAATTTTACGGTAATTCTTATACTGAATAAAAAAGTATGAGATTTACCTGAGTCTGAAATCCTTGAGTCGGTCAGCGTCTTGTGTAAGGAATTCGGGGCAGAGCCGAGCCAGCCGATGCAGTGAGTACATCAGACATTCAACGTACGAAAAAAACAGCTTCGGTTCTTCCTGCTCTTCGCCATCTGTCATTGGTGGCGGCGGCATGAAACTCTGCAAATCAATGAATATAAACATAAAGCTTTGCTTTTAACTTCAATGAAGGCTACTACTCATGTTGTACTCAGTATTGTGTGTTCTGTATGTTGAATTTATCTCTCCCGGTCAGTCCTATCATAGAGAAACAATAGCATAAGTAGATATTCCATGGTATAGGGCGTTTATGTCGCAACTTTTACTGTTATCTCAAGCCGATAGTTCACGTAGTTCTTTCCCATGCAGCTGTGTGACGCTGGTAGTCTCTCATATTCTGTCGTTCATACACTCTCACCCCAACAAAACAGTAAGAATTGACAATAATCGACAGTAATCGGCTTGAGATAACAGTAAAAGTTGTGACATAAACGCCCTATACCATGGGATATCTACTTATGCTATTGTTTTCTCTATGGTCCTATCTTGTAAAAAATTTTAAATAAAAAGACTAAGAAATTGTCAAAAACCACAGATTCTATTGAAATTTAGAAAGGCCGGTTTCGGTTGTTACACCATTGTCAATCTCTCTGATAAACTCAGAGAAACTGGTTTATCAGAGATTGACAATGGTGTAACAACCGAAACCAGTCTTTCTAAATTTCAATAAAATCTGTGGTTTTTGACAATTTCTCAATCTTCTTATTTTATATGAATAATTACCACAATATCAACTTCTCACAAAAAAAAATTCAGTCAGTTTTGTTTCCCATGTACACTAAGCGTCAAGTAGCGTCGCCTCCGTGACTTTGAAACGGTACATAGGCAAGGTATAGTTTGCGGGGTAATATTCACGGCTTTGCAAAAACCTCAGACACCCTAGATGGAGGAAGCTCCCTACACACAGAGATTCTTCATGAATGAGAGAACGTATCACCAACAATGGAAAAAGAATGTTGAAGAATGTCAGCTGATAGGCTGTTTTGTGCTAAAAGGACGAAACTGCAAAAAGCTCCTTGTGTATCTTGTCGGATGCAACACGTTGCTTCTGAGAAGATGCAAAAGGACATCTGTTGCTTGTGGAAAGATACATTTTCAAAAATGTTTCATGTATTTGAACGGGTAGTATTATAGTCTAGTGGCCCTCCGCCGATAGGCAAAGCTACAGGACCCGGGCAGTAAATGTTGCTATTGCTGCTACTTGAATAAATACAGGAGTTGGTGAAAATTATGGAAACAGCTTAATATTTCTTTTATAAGAATAATTTAACAGTAGGTTTCAATATGGATCGTCTTCTAATTGAAAAAAAATTCTGTCACTTCAAAATTTTGGACCGCGATTTTGAATCAAATCTAATTTTTTAAAATGGGAAGGCGGTCATAAATACATCATTTCGATACAGAATTCCAAGAGAAAATGAATGGCGAAAACCTCACATTTCCGTTTCAAAGATAAACACATTTAAAAAGATACTGGTAAATCATACATAAATGAAATAAATGACAAAAAAATCAATTGTTTAGAGACGTGTCGACACGCATAGCTATAAGCAAGCTTATCGAGACCATAAGCAGAAAGCTCGACACGCGCCGTTGGAGACGCGATGCCTCTAAGGTGGGCCGTCCAGTAGAACCGTTTTCGTCCGAACAAGCATCGGCCGAAAACTACCGAACTCGTCCGAAGGATCCCCCAACAAAGAAAGGAATAGATGCTCGTCCATTGCAACAGGTTCATACGGCCGTGCACAGCCGTCTCCGGTCGATCAAATTTTCGAACCGAATTGAATGGGATTTTCCGGCTCTATCCGGCCGAACTAACTAGTCGAGCTGAGACAAAAAAGTGTTCCTAATCTAAAATTGTTCTACAGTTTTGTTGGTTTTTTGGAGTTGTTCTGTTTTATAAAGTTGTAACTATGGACAATGAAAAGTTGATAAGTTTGGTTCAAGAGCATGTTCCATTGTGAGATATGCGAGACAAAAGATATCATCGTCGTGATGTTCAAAGGAATCTGTGGACAAAGATTGCTGAACAAATAGGATCTGATGGTAAGATTATTGTAATGAATAACTAATTCAGTGAATATTTGTTAATTCAATTTTCAAAATTTCAATATAATCATTTTTTATGAAAAATTTTTGTGGCTATGATAGTAGTTGATTCAATAATTGGAAACCAGCCAACTACTGAACTAGACTGACGTAAACGGTTCCAAATGACGACCATATGGCAGATTCGTCCGATCCAACGGCCGAACGGATCGGTTGAATACGGTTCCAGTGGTCGGTGTTATGGATGAGGCCTTTAGAAGGATGGCAGGAGGCAAGGGGTTTCTTGTAAGGGGCTTCTGAATTGTTCTAGTAGATTCCAGTTTTGGTGAGAGGAACCATCGACCAATGGCAAGCAAGATCTAGAATTCTCTGGCAAGCTCCATGCACTGCGATTGGTGGAACGTTTCCACACACCCAGACCCTTCTGGAGAACTCAGCTGTATTCTCTACCTCTCGACTATTCTACAGGGCATATATAAATGGCGCGTGTTGCAGTCGGGAGTTAGTTAACAAAATACAGTTATGTTGCTTGTTTCTTCTCGTATCGTGACAGACTCAAGTGATACAGTGTTAACAGACTTTTGCGGACATTTGTAGTTGCTTATACAGTTTATCACTTCAATCTGTGTGATCTGTTAAGGGTGGCAGAATAATCTAATCAGTATAGATAGTGTTTTATTAGTGTAGAAACCCGTAACAGACGGTTACCCTTAAGGTGAGTACAGATTTACGTACCGCGAACACGAGAAATTCACTTTTAATCAGCTGATGCCAAGCTTTTTATAACTGTATCCTACCGTTTCTGTACAAATACAGATATAATCCAGCTGATGAAAACTGAATTGCTCGTGTTCGCGGCGCGTAAATCATCATACATCACATCTACATCACTGTACTCACCTTAAGGAATTGCACATAAGGTTACAGTATTTTAAAAGTAGTAGTAAACTTACCAACAGCGTATTGAAGACACACTGCACAGACACGGTGGGGTCTGGCAGTTTGGTGCAGTGTGTGCACAATTCGGCAAACAGCTTGAGAATGTCCAGCTGTGGGTCGCTGTTCTCATCAGCTGACGACACCTCCGACAGCCGAGGAAGCACCAGCTCACACATGTACACCACAAACTTGGACGAATCTATCTGCGACTGCAACAAAATACACACATTAGGATAATACCATAGAGAAAAGATAGCATAAGTAGATATCCCATGGTATAGGTAGTTTATTTTCCATATTTCGAGCCGATGATTTGTTAACTGAAGCCGATTACTGTCGACTACTGTCTATCATTACTGTTTTGGCCAGGAGAGAGTGTAAGGCACAGTATGAGAGTTTACCAGCGTCAAATTGCTTCACGATAGTTCAATTATTTTTGTATTATTATGGCCCAGTTGCATGAAATCCTGTTCAATTTTAATCTTGATCAAGTTCCAAGAGAGACAATCAGATACGGTTTTTCTGAGAAGGCTTCTCTGAATGGCTCTTGTGGCATTCAATCAGGATTTCAATTGAATGTTAACGGACCATTGTGCAACCTGGTTTAAATTTGTAATTTTCCAGTGGTTTATTTTACGTTATAAACTGCTGACAAACAGCTGTTTCTTGTTCGAAGCCTCTTGCTGATAACGAGCACACATGACCCAACGTTAGTAGACAAAAGGTTGATCACTCACAGGTGTATGATTCAAAGTGGTGGTGGGAACGCCAGCGTGACGTCACGTTTAGTAAAAATGTTCTAGAGTAACCACATTGAGCATACTACAGTTTATTCACTGTATCTTCAAATTATATCGTCGTTTAATCACCTCAAGATTGACCTAGAACTTTAAAATTATCCATACTTATAGCGAATGAATCACCGATTCTAATGATGTTGGTTAAATATTTCAAGTTCATTCAACATTTATGAATAAAATGAAGTTGAAAGTTTTTCATGAATCTAAAAATGTGACACGAAAAAGTTAATAAGCTGGAAAAGCGTTAGTAGACAATGTTATACTATTATAATTTTAGATTAACCCTTAAAAAATCTTGATAAATTAATGCATCGCAATAAACCGATAAACCGATCCCGATAAATCCGATGAATTTCATTCATTGTAAATGCACTGAACACATACTGGTATCGAGCACATGTTCTACGAGAATCAAAATATCTCATCCCCGAAATTCACAAGCTGATGTATAGCCAAACTACAAAATATAAACACGACCTAGAAGATGAAGAAACCTTAAGGGTTTGAAAGGGAAGGTTAGAAGGTGGGGTTTTTGCTTTTATATGGCAAAATGCTTGTATTATTCAAATGTTTTAATAATTATCGTAAAGCAGAAACAGAAAGCTTGCATGTCAGAAAATGTTTGTGTAATATAATTAGACTATACGACACCATATGATTTTCAAGAATGCGATATTCTGCCTACTCTGTACTACAGCCTACGTCACGGCTGCAGTTCCCCCACTCCAATTGCATTTCAACGAAAATACTATAGATGAGTGACCAACCTTCTGTCTACTAACTTTACACATGACCAATATACATGACGAGCACATGTTTACACACATGTTCTACACTTCCCTCAACACAGTTCTCCTGTTCAACATGTGTCATGTGCCCAATGAAGGCCAGCGTTGGCAAACCACCCATCCACACCCTGACGCTGGTCGACATTGGCCTTCATTGGGCCAACATGTAGATGCGGCATTACAATGATTATTTGTAAATAAATCAAATGAGTCAAGTATAGTACGGGTCCTGTAGCTTTGCCTATCGGAGGAGGGCCAATAGGCTATAATACTACCCGTTCAAAAACATAGAATACTTAGTAGTTCTGTGAACAGTAGACCTCGCGCAGTTATAAACCACAGTCTCTTCTAATACTGTCAATCAGAGTAAATTGTGTCCTGTCCTGTCGTGTCGGCAAGATATCAGTGTATAAACGACTAATGGCTGTTTGGGTTGTTGTATCGACAATGCTAATAATTTATGTAAACAGTTATATGCTACTATCATCAAAAGCTTACCGAGTTGAAAGCCGAGAAAAGTCGGTAGAAAATACTATGCTACTTCAAGTTATCAATTGCCTGCCTCACTGCATGCAATTAATATTCGACACAACAGCTGTTTACTCACCAATACATTGATATATTGAATCGCATGCGTCATTGCATGCAATTTATAATCCACTCGACAGCTAATTTATGATGAATGAATAGAATCAGAGCTTTCTGTCCTATATCGTACCGTGACGTGTCGGCCCGGAATGTGAGTGTGAGCGCTGTTATCAGCTCTGGCTGCAACTTTCTACAACGTTGATGGAAAGATACAATTTTCAAGATGTTCGATGTTTTTGAACAGGTAGTATTACAGTCCACTCGACAGCTAATTTATGATGAATGATTCTATAGTCTGATTTTTACTCTAATATTGGCGTATGAAGGAGGCTCCTTTTCCTTTTATATTATCCTTGAAATGCAAAATTTCCAAAAAACTTGTATATACGTCGACGCGAAATTTAAAAAGGAACATACCTGTCAAATTTCATAAAAATCTACTACCGTGTTTCGCCGTAAATGCGCAACATATAAACAAGAGAAATGCAAAACCGTCAACTTGAATCTTAGACCTCACATCGCTCGGTCAATTATTGAAAATGTTTTTTCTTTTCATAAGCAACAGATGCTCTTTTGCATTTTCTCAAAAGCAAAGTGTTGCATGCATCCGAAAAGATACACAAGGAGCTTTTTGGAGAAAAACGTCATTTTAGCAAAACACAGCCTACCAGCTGACATTCGTTCAACATTCTCTTTCCATTGTTGGTGATACGTTGCAACTCTCTCATCCATGAAGAATCTCTGTGTGTAGGGAGCTTCCTCCATCTAGGGATCTAGGGTCTCTGAAGCTGAAGTTTCTTTGGAGTTTCAAAGGTCTCTTTGAAGTTTTTTCAAAGCCGTGAATATTACCCCGCGATCCATACATTGCCTATATGCCGTTTCAAAGTCACGGAGGCAAAGCTACGGGACGAGTACTGTACTCACAATGAAGTAAGGCAAAAGGCAACACATGCACGAGCCTGTCTACTTTACAGGCTGGATTATCGAGTAATTGTTTTGTAATATGTGAATAATGATTGTAAGGGTGACTCACACTGAAGTAAGGCAACGCATGCTTGGCGCTATGCACGAGCCGGTCCACATGCTCGTCGTCACTCGGGTCAAAGTCAGGCTCGCCGAGTGCCTGCTCGGCCACTATCTCGACCAACTCACGGTGGCCGGCCGGTGATTGGCCCAGCCGTGTCCACACCAGCACCTCCATCAAGATGTGAAATTCGTCCGCCGTCACGTCCTGAACAAAACACACATTTTCACATCTATTACAAACTGTTCATTCGCTCCTTTGGTTTTGAACTGTGTTTGCTCTGTTTTCTTATGCCCAAAACTGTTATTATTTCATTCTATATAACATTCCAAGTCTAGGTTGTGTACTAAGGGCCGGTTTCCGAGCTCGGGATTTGGCTAAGTTCTAGACTTTAAACAGCTGGAGTAGGAAAATTGGCTTTCCGAAACGGGGCGTAGTCGTAGTCATTGTCAAAGTCACGTTTGAATTAAATGTCAAAAAACTAAATGTCAAAAAACTAGAAAATTAAACACTAAATAAAATAAAGAGATAATAGTATAAAGTTTCAGCTTTTTTGAATTATTTAGAAATGTTTGATTTCGTCAAGGAAAAACGTTTCCAATTATAGAAATGAGAAAAATCAGGTATACAGATCAATCAATAATTGAGCCAATCTTACTGTACGGGAGTGAAAGCTGGCCCATGAGATCATGCCATGAAAATAAAATAAGAACGGTGGAAATGAAATGTCATAGAAAAACATTGGTGAAGACAAAAAGGGATAGAATACGAAACACCAGAATAAGAGAGGAAGTTGGCATGAGAGATGTAAGTGAGAGGATTTAAATGAGGCAGCTTAAATGGTATGGACATATACAGCGGATGAATGACATGAGAAAGACGAAACAGTTTGTGAATGTGAGAGTGCAGGGAAGGAGAAGTGTAGGACGACCGAGGTACTCATATGATGACAGAATTGAGGAGATTGGAAGAGATAGGAAGACTTTTCTGGAGATGAGAAGGATGGCGATGGACAGATGGGTATGCAAGAACTGGGTCGAGGCTGGGGAGACAAGAAGAAGAAGAAAATTAAAACTGCGACTACGCCCAGTTTTGGAAAGCTAATTTTCTGACTCCAGCTGTTCAAAGTCTAGAACTATGCTAAATCTCGAGCTTGGAAACCGGCCCTAAGGGTCTCATATTTTCAAAGATTTAAATCCGATTGCACAAAAGTCTGTTAACATTTAATCCCGATTAAATGCCACGAGAACCAATCAGAGAATCCTTCTTCTCAGAAAAACCTTTTATGATTGGTGCTCGTGTAATTTAATCACAATTAAATTCTAACTGGCTTTTGTGCAACCGGGCCGAAATCTTTGAAAATATGAGACACATAATACACAACCTAGATTTGGAATATTGTTAGATTGAAATGAGAACAGTTTTGGGCTACATTTTGAGAAACTTTTTGAATTAAGAACAGTTTTGTGCATAAGCATGGTGTGCCATTTCAAAAGTTATAATAATTGTACAATATGGTATAGATAAATACTGTGTAAGCTCACACACCGGAGCAAAAAACAACTCGCAGCAACACGCAATTAATATTATTATTCGACCAAGTTATATCTTTTTATAGACACTGCTCGGAGAGTAATCATCTCTTAGTGGATTCTGTTTGACACATTCACTTGGACAAGCAAAAGCCTGGTATAAGGCTAATTCTCTGGTTGTGAATGAAAGTAAAACTGAAAAGATAACGTTCACACTGGAAGCTGTAGTTGATATGGATGCTTCACGTTTGAAACCTGCTGAGCTTTTAGGAATATATTTAGACAGTAAGTTATGTTGGGACACACATATTGATAATCTCTGTAAAAAGAGTAATTTTTACTTGAGAAAATTAAGAAACTGTGTGAATAAAGAGGTATTAGTCACTACATATTTTGGCCTTTTCCATGTTCATTTATGTTATGGTGAACGTCACCAGGTAATTCCAGTGCTGCAAAAAAGCTTCATTTGGTAAAACGAGTTATCAGAACAATTTGTAACATAAAAACTATGTATCCTGTAGAACTTATTTTACAATTTAAAAATTATGACTTTTCATTTTCCAAAACTTGATTTATGTCAAGGAAAATTTAAATCAGTTCACTTCCAATGATACTGTTCATACGTCTCATACAAGACATAGATATGACTTGGCAAAACCGAGTGTTAGACTATGCAAAATACTGAAAAGCGTTAAAAAAGTTATGAAAAGCCACAGTTATTTACAATGAAAACTGTATAACAAGATTGTTGCCGCTGAACATTTTTAAAAGAACTATTGCTGGATGGCTTAAGGTTAGAGGATTTTACTCAACAGATGAGTATCTAAATTGTAATGATTTTATGAATGTGACAAATTGACTCAATTATTTTTAAAATGAAAATATTGTTAAACTGACGACGCCTATTGTAAACTTGTTTTATTCTATGGCAAATAAAGATCTTGTATTCTTGTATACTTTTGATTATTTCTGTAATTGAAGTATGAGTCAAACCATCTGAGAACCGCATCCCTGAATTCATACAGCTGCAGCTTACGAGACAATATTTTCCCATTGACAAGACCAATAGCCTTTGTGAGGTCTGCCACCAACCCACATGCCTCAGCTCCACCGCTATTTTAAGAACTTTATCCATGAATAAGAAGAGATCGTCTCCTGTTGGAATACCTGGCCTAAATCTGAACTGTTTGGGAGACAATCACTACTACACAAGTCTTGTACAGGTTTGTGCAGAGGAACGCGTGTTTTCGAACAGCCAGTACTCGTCAACGGGAGAGGGTATTACCATAGAGAAACAATAGCGTAAGTAGATATTCCATGGTATAGGAATTTATGTCGCAACTTTTACTGTTATCTCAAGCCGATTACTGTCGATTATTGTCAATTTTTACTGTTTTGTTGGGGTGAGAGTGTATGAACGGCGCAATTTGAGAGACTACCAGCATCACCACAGCTGCATAGGAAAGAACTTCGTGAAGTATTGGCTTCGGATAACAGTAAAAGTTGCGACATAACGCCCTATACCATGGGATTCTACTTATGCTATCGTTTTCTATGGTATTACCCGGGAACGAATGTTGGCAGACGACCCATACTATGCCATTTCAGTTGCTATGAGCGTTGGAACGTACAACATCGTGTGTTCGCTGTTGAGCAGTTTTTTTCAAACAATGAATCTGTAGTTTCAGTGCAACGCTTTTTCGTCAATATTTTAGAGTTGGGCGTCGAGGTGCAATGCCCGATCGAAATACTATACTCCGATGGGCTGCAGCGTTTAGGAGTACTAGTTCTGTGATGAAGAAAAACCACTTTGTCTTTCCCGTTCAGTTCGTACTCCTGAAAATGTAGACCGAGTCAGTGTCGTCGAGTCGATCGTCTAGGACTTCAACACTGCCGTTCTGACTTTCTGACTCGGTCTACACTTTCCGGGGAACAGGGAAGACCAGGTGGTTTCTTTTTCATCGCAGAACTAGTACTCCTAAACGCTGCAGCCCATCGGAGTACATTATATCGATCGGGCATTGCACCTCGACGTCCAACTCTAAAAATTGACGAAAAAGCGTTGCACTGTGACTACAAATCCATTGTTTCTAAAAAACTGCCTAACAGCGAACACACGATGTTGTACGTTCCAACGCTCATAGCAACTAAAATGGCATAGTATGGGTCGTCTGCCAACATTCGTTCCAGGCAATACCCTCTCCTGTTGACGAGTACTGGCTGCTCGAAAAACACGCGTTTCCTTTGCAGAACTCTGAATAATTCTAAAATAACGAACTAATTAGTTGAAACCCTGCTCACCTGCAACACCTTCTTAGCCTCAGCGATGAGATAGTCCTCAGCCTCCCGGTTGACCACCTCATGACCCAGCGCCTTCAGTTTGCCGCCCAAGAACTTCATGCATCGATCCCTGACGGCGTCCTCCCCGTTCAATATGTGCGCAAACAGACCGGCCAGTGATCCTTTGGCGTCGATCTTGAAAAGCGTCATCAGCGAGTTCTGCACTACGGCCAGCTCTGACTTGTCTTCGGCCTGCAACAGCTGGGCCAGGATGTCGGCGATGCGCTGGGTGTGCTCCTTGTTGTCCTTGCACAGGCTCGGCAGGTCCTTGGTCGCCTGTTTCCTGATCTAAACACCGGGAGAAAAGGATTTAAAAAAATAGAAACAAATTATATATACGTTCAAGATTAATGATTTTTTAAAATGTGAATTGATTGATTCAGTACTTTATTTATGTAGATTACAATATATACTGGCTTTTACACTTATATTGTTGAGTTTTGTCTTTTTTTTTCTTTCCTATGTATTACATAATTTATTAGGCTACCTAGTGTTTTTATTTATAAGTTTCATATTTGCAAAGTTTCCATAATTCTCTTTTTTTGTTTCTTTTTTCTTTCCTTCTTGAATTCTTCAGTATTAGTTACATACTTAGTTCTTCTTCTTTTATCTGTTATACTATAAGTTTCATATTTGCAAGGTTTTCTATTATCTTTTTTGTATTTTGTTTTTTCTAAAACTCAATAGTATATTAGTTAAGTTATTCTATTTCATTTTAGTGTAGTGTATTTTCAAATTGTATTATGCTCAATGTGTGTTATGAGGGCAATAATGGGATTCAGTTCCTGGTGCCCTCAAATATGTAAATTTTCAAATAAATAAATATATATAATAGCTTACGATACAGCAAAATGATAGATGAATTTACATAATATAGACTAAAAAAATCATTATTGAACTGTATATGATATGAGAAAAGCAATTTGGAATAACTATAGATAATATTTTTATGCATCTACATAAATTGGCGGAGCTTTGGACATATCAATGTCCATTCTTCGGAAAGAATATTAAAAATATCCTTCCCACTAACTCCCTACCAAACTTATATGTGAGTATGATAAACTTATACGTGAATATGATAAACTTTGAGATGAAACTGATCATTATTAACAAAAATCAACTATAATTAATTTCAGATCATATACAGCGGGATAACATGACTCATAGTACATGTACTGCAGTACATGTACTATATCTTACACTGAAAGTTGAATAACAGCAACAATGCGTTCCTACAATTTTCACTGACAGTATAACGTGAATCTCACTATAGATAAGTTATCGTTTTATAAATAATAAGTGATATCTTTAATATTAGTAGCATACCATTAGTCATCAATGAATCAACTAGGCCTACCTAATAATCATTAAACAAAGACACTTTGCACTAGCAAGATACTGTAAAGCCGCGTCCACACTATGCCGAATGGGGTCGATCGACACTGTTGAACAAGTGTGGACATGTCGCCCGGCTTTGTCGAATCATGTCGGCCCGAACCGACTTCAATCCGAATCAAGTCGGTGCGGATCGACGAAGTCGAATCGAAATCAGTAGTGTGGACGTGTCGAACGAAGTTGCGCAACATTTCACATTGTTCTTTCAATATTTATTTAATTGAAAATTATTCCAAGTTTATATTATTAAATTAATATTGCTTGCTTTGAAATTTTAAAGAGGTGGCCCAATGTACGTAAGAATCTCCTGTTGCCAAAAAAACGCAGAGTTACTGCAAGGCGCTGGCTCACTGGAATAGCTGGTCTGAATTTTGTGTCTTGTTTGATGATTACTGGTGCAATTTCACTTGATATATTTCCAAAATCGGAATTATTCATTCTAAAAAAGTTCTGAAAGCCTACTTCACATCTGTATTCCAAATTCAAATCATCAACATTATTATGCAAAAAATTCTTCAGTACTATACTTTTTTCTGCCTCGGTCTAGGCTGGGCCTTACCCAAAACCTCCTTGGGCGGCGACGACGGCGATCATGCTGACTTCTTGCAACTGCAATGATAATTGCAGCAGCCGCCACTAAAGCGGTTTCCGAGTCACTCATTTATTTATCAACTTTAATTTAAACTTACTTACACCGGCGTGTGCCGCTCGACTAGTCCACATTTGGAGATATATGGACAAGTCAAATATCGAACGTGTCGATCGTCACGAGTGGATCGACTTTGTCGATCGACATAGTCTGGACGCGGCTTAATAATTGACGAATCAAAGCTGTCTATTCCAACAAGCTTTAAAAAACAAGTTTTATTTCTGATAGAAGAATATTTTAAGAATTCAGGCATTTGAGAGGTTTGTAAAAAGTGGTCAAATCCATTTTATATTTTCATTTCATCATGGTTTATTAAATAATTATAAGAAATACATTGCTTAGTCAATTTATTACAATACGAGAACACATTTAATCCCAAACTGTGGATAAGAGATAAACTTTGACAATTATTTTAGCTTACTTGTTTTGGTGATGAAATTTGGTTAAAATTGAATATTGCTAATTGATAAATAATATGATAAAATTTGGTTGAAATTAAATATTGATAATTGATATAATTATTGTAATACTTACAGACACATCCTCGTCTTCACATAAATCCAATTGGGCTTCTATTGCTTGATCAGCTAAATTTGGGAAATGCTTGAAAAATCTGGCAATAAATTGTGATGCCAACCGTTTTTCCTTCTCGGATCCTTTCACAGCCATAAGAATCTCCAGATACTCTTTTTCATGCTGAAAATTAAATGGATAGTTGAATAAAAACGATTCTTTTTCAGGGAAATTATAAATAGTGAATACCGGTAATTGATAATTAAGTTAGATATTGATTGGATCTTGAATCATTTATATAGTTACTAGTCTACACTATCATAATTTTAAAAATAATCAATTGTTATTGACTATATCATTCAACTAAGTTAATGAAGTTTGTTACTATTTATAGTGGTCAAAGAATATAATATGCAATCAGTCAATTGATGGACTATATCATTGCATTGAAATAAAAATAAAGTTAGCATAACAGTACCTATGAAATAATGTATAATAATGACTGGATGGAAACCCTAACCTTAGCAATTCACTGAAAAAGTGGCATGCAAATAAGAGTAATAGGCTACGTTGTACCTTTGATCAAATTATTTAATAAATCAAGGTACTAAAATTCAGATTTAGGCTACTAGGCTTATATGTAAAAATAGGAATCTTAGAACTATTTTTAAAATTAATTAGTCACGACATGTTTCAGCTATATGATGCTATTATCAAGTTATAAAATATTCATAGAATACATATTATTTGACAATGACATCATATAGCAGAAACATGTTGTGACTAAAAGGGTAGGTACTAAGATTTCTATTTTTATTCAAGAGTAGCCCTAAAGAAAAAATACAATTAAGATTTACTGTTTTTAAAACTTGAAAAGTGATTCACTTGCTGGATGGAATCTATCGTAGACAATAAACTCAAGGTTTGAGCCAGATGTCTAGTTGGCCTATATCTAGATATAAAATAGCAGTCGAATCACTGATACACAAACAAGAAAAAAATAGATATTAAAAGAATGTGTATTTTTAAAGTTTAACATTCTGCACAAAAATATTCTCAGTCTACAATTTCTTGAGATATCAAATATCTTAATCTTTGGTCAACAAAGATAATGGTCTACTTAGCCGATGATGCAACAGAACAAATCGTTCTAGTTGACTGTATAATACATTTTTGTAACAAACTAAATATAATATAAATATAGTTTTAAATTTTTAAACGTTTCATATAGTAAAACAATCATCTGCAAACAACAATGGAAATAAATGGCTCTGCTTCTTGGTAGGTAACCTAAAAGTTGCCGGAAGTAAAAGTTTACTTACTTCAGCGATTTTATCTTTTGCATCAGCGAGAACTCCAAAATTTCTGTACAGTTTTTCAATACAATCGTTACCATTCATTTTGATAATGTGTAGAAACAATAAAATTCACAAAACTAGTCACAAAATAACACTCGAATAGAAAACGTTCACGACACAAGCCAACATCGTCCACAGAAATGCAAATGAAGATGAAGATGAAGAGGGAAGACTGAAAGAGCGAGAGAAAAGAGACCGAGAGAGAGAGAGCGAAAAGCAAACTCTCCCACGAGGTTTTGCCAACATATTTATTTATTGAACATGGAAAATATGTAAAACTCCATCAATTTGTCAAAGTTTGATTAAATTCTTATATAAAAATCAGTTAAAACAGTTGAATTATCTATTCTTTGAACAAAAAAATACTAGAAATGACATAAATCGTACAATGTAACTCTACTGTTGGTATCTCTGATTTCTGGCTGGCAGAGCTACAAGGCGCGCTATTTGAATGCTTCTTCTTTTGTAATTATATTATAACGAATGCTGTAATGTAGGATAATTGGAAAAGACTATTAAAATAATAGTAGTTTATTATGGATCCTATGTTCCTATCACAATTCCTCTTGACAAACAGTGGAATTCCAGAAATATGAGTTTAATTCCATCATGAAAATTAAAATTAGCCTGGTAACTTCAGTATCATAAATATGGTAAATTTCAGTAGAAAATTTCAAACATCATAAAGTTTAAATAAATAATGTTATTTGAGCTCAATGGATAAATTATTTTATTTTTTAGATTTTGATTGAAATGTATTCTAATTACTTTGGATATTATTGTATTTCTTTTCAACAAATAGAAAAAATACAAAAACACTACATTGAATGTTTCAAATTGAAATAATAATACAGATTAGGCTATGATGATAAAGCATGAAAATTATTTAGCCGAAATTTCAAATACTGTAAGTTCTGTAAAAAGGTAAAACATATTAATATAATCCTTATTCACAATAATATTATCATATTCCTTTATTCACAATAAAGAATTACAATATCTAGTACAATAAATAAAGCATGCACAGTAATGAACTGATAACTTTTCATTGATGATAAATGAATATGAATATGTCTGTTTTACAGACACAATTTATGTGTATATTGTAATCTTAACTCCGGCTGAAATGAGTATATTCACATCTTAAATTCAGCTACAGCTATGAGTAGATTCTTATATCAAAATTTAGGTGAAATGTGTAGATTCTTTCCTCGAATTCATCTGAAATGTCAGCTTAAATTTAGCCTTGCTTCTTGAGATGCTTTTTTAGGTAGATTAGCTGAGCCTGGCTTTCTAGTTTGGCTAGTTCTTTTACGGTAGGAGCCATTTGAGCCACGTGATTCTCATATCCAGTTCCTGTCAAAAATCAAATTTTATGAACAAACTTAATTATAACAAGATCAATCTTCTTATTTTTCCAGATTATTACATTGAAATGGACAGTTTATCATACAACAGTGATTAATTTATTATCATTTTAAACAAGAATGAACATTTAATATTACATTACATATACCGGTATCAGCTATCTTCTTTAGAAGGCAATGACATGGCAGAGAATTGGCAACGATGTTCCCCAATCAATCTCCACTGCCATTAGAACGTGGACATCAATATAGAATCCTTAAATCTCGGTATAGTAGAGTTAAAACAATATTCTATAGTAAGATCCCTGTTAAAAATCAGCTGATAGTTGCAGTGATAGTAGTTTTAATTTTTCTGCTCAAAATTTTTCAAGTTTATTTCAATATTATTAAAACTTTCGGATTGTTTAGTGTTATTTCCGGCTCTTATCAACCCTTCGAAATTCAAAATTCATCAGTCATATCTCGAATACGTATTCTCTGAGTGTTAAACTTTAATGAAAACATAAATTTTAAACTTAACCTCACTTTGGACTATTTATGTGCCAAAATCAAGGAATTGAAGAAGTTTTGGGCAATTGCCTGTTTCTCTTTCCAAATATCGTGTTTGTGACTGTTCTAATAAATAAATAAATAATGGCAGTATTTAATCAACATTGGTAATGCTATCCTTGTCTATCATGCGACAAAGCAGATGACGCTACCCTTTTCTAGCTCCGTAACATTGCCTGATCGTTCTCTAACAATGTAGAAATACAAAATTAACACAATCTAAACTCAATTATGAAAATGTATTATTTATGAAAAATATATTTATTGACGGATAAAAATATGGTTCATTATTTTAAACAAGAATGAACAGTTAAAATTACATCAGACACTGATATCAGCGATACTGATATAGAAGGCAATAAAAGGAGAGCATCGGCAAAGATGTTCTCCTATCTTTCTTCACTACCATTACAAGGTGGACTTCACTGAAATTATAACGTCTACCTCACTACGGTGTCATAAAACATTGTTTGGTCTCAAACATTGTATTGTTTCTCTACTGAATATGTAGTTGTAATAGTTTGAAACAAGTAGGCTGAATGTTTGTTGAATTCAATATGTCGAAATCTCAATAATCTACATTAGTTGCAGGATAAGATTTGAATTAATTGGGAGTTACTTTCCCGAAAACGTTTGAAAATATAGATTTCATATCAAGTTAAACTTTACCAAAATAATTAAATTGTATGGTATAAGATATTGAGGTATTTCTCCATAATTGAAATAATAATACGTTGATGTTGTCAATACCAATATATTTGTTCAAAAATTAATTCACATTACAGAACCAGGTTTTATGGTAACACCTACCACATCTTCAGTTAGTTAGGTTCGATTTTTAAGTTAGTTCAGCTGAAGATGTGTTAGGTGTTACCATGAAACCTGATTCTGTAATGTTAATTAATTTTGAACAAATATATTGGTATTGACAACATCAACGTCTTATTCTTTCAATTCACCAAAATAGTTTTTAATACGGGCCTATAATTTCAGAATTTAATTATTTTTATAGTATTGATAAAATAATACTGTATAATGATGCGAATAATAATCCGAAGTATACCATAGAGAGAAATTAGCATAATGCTAACTCTATTCTTTGATAATACTCACCAAGATTCTGTCTCTTTTGTCCATAAGTGACTTTACCATCGAACTCATCGACAGGGACATCCAACTCAGGAGTCACCTGCTGGATTGTCACGTTCAGGTGCTCTTCAATGTCAGCCAAATACTGCAACATACGTAAGAAAACTATCATGAATTTAAAATGAAAATCACTCACATCACTAGGGAATTTATTAATTAGTCATTTATTCAATCATGTTCAATTATTATACTTATATTAGAAGATACAACATGCTTATAGCCAAAAACAGTGCCTTTTTTAATCCAATATCTCTATCAAAGACCGTTTTTGGTCTTTTACGTTGTTCTCCCGCTTTCGTCTCCAATACTCTTTCATCCTCGCACATTGAGCGATCCGTCTTTCTAACGACAAAGTTTCAATTCTGAGTTCGTCTGGGATAACATTAACTTCAAGCTGATTCCGTAGCCCTGCTCTGATCAGTAAATCTGCCTCTAATATATTCAATTTTTGCATATCCTTCTTAGACTCTATAAACCAGTTCAATTTGGATCTCCCACTTATTTCTTGAATATTTTATTTGTTTGTCTTCCGGGATCCATTCTAAACAAAAGAGCATAGAACGCCAATCTCCTCTTTCTGATCACTTCCGAAATCTTCTCAACATGTCTATAGATTTCCTCTTTGCAGAAAGTGAAATATAATAATATAATATTGTGATGTAACTTCATAAATCGGCGATACTTCAACAAATAATTGTCGATTATCCAAGAAGGATATAACATAATATCATTACCATCAACACACGACCCGGGAAAGTGAAAGAGGAATAGAAAGAGGAGTAGGAGGAGGAGACCGATGATGTTGAAAAGAACAAGTAAAAGAAAAAAGTTGTCACTTGTAATATCAGGAATCTACTCACCCTCGGCTCGTTGTACCAGACACAACATCCTCCGGCATCGGTCAACCTGGTGTTGGAGCAGTTGCGGCCTCGACTGGAGCACCACTCCCCATGGAACCACACCTTCTCGGGCACCCGCGACACCAGCGAGATGGCCAGACCCATGCGCTCCGCCCTCCCCACCCGACCAATGCGGTGCACGTAGTTCGACTTCTCATCAGGCAGAGTGATGTTGATCACTGCAAAACAGGAGACAATAAAATTCACACTCACTTCTCTCACATTTCAATACTACAGTGTGCTCATTATGTCGCACTAGACAACAGATCTTGTGATGACGTATTATGCTCTCTTCTGTTGCCTGTGATTCCTGTCAATCAATCAATAGTTTATTTTTCCTTCATACAATGCATACATGAATGTCTATAATTACATAAATACAATTGACAGTTAACAGAATAAGTTAAAAGTAAAATAGTATTATTATTAATAAAACAAAATAAATCTTATAGCACCCTTTATTCTTTAAAAAACTTTAAAATAGTTGAACAACTAGTTTCGGTGTACACCATCTTCAGGTTCTAAAATCTAGGTTCTAGAACCTGAAGATGGTGTAAACCGAAACTAGTTGTTCAACTATTTTAAAGTTTTTTAAAGAATAAAGGGTGCTATAAGATTTATTTTGTTTTATTAATTTGAAAGTAGCCCATGTCAATAAGTGTTTTATTATTATTAAATACGGAAAGTCCCTGAAAAGGTTAAAAACCTGAGCGCAGGGGCCGAGTGTTAGTAAAAAAATTTATTTATAAGATAAAAAACATTGGTAGATTCCTATTAACATCTAAATTTGAAAAAAAATTACAAAGGAGGAAAGTAAAAAAGTGAGAAAATACGAGATAACAAAATAAAAAAGCAGACATTCTTGAATGATTGTGAACTTATCCTAGTTACAATATTACAAGAAATCACTTATCCTAGGATGTGAAGAAGCAATCCATAAATCTATCTCTTTCAGAAGTCTTCCATTTAAATTATCTGTTACAAAAAGAGCAGGTATCACATTCATAAGCTTTTGAACAATATAATCAAACTGTCTTCTACAAATGGATAGAACTGCATTGTGTGGTTCAAAGGTAATGGTTGAGGGACAGAGATTGTAAGGCGATATACGGAGGTTGAAAAGTTCTCTATGTTTGACGATATTAAGGTACCTCCTTGAGAGACATTTATAAGTCCGGTGTCCCTGGAAACAATGTCTTTAGCACTTTCAATGGAGAAAATAATAGATGACATGGATAAATCTTCACAATATACTGTACTTTCTTAATGGCCCTTCTCATTAGTTTGAAAGTTGTAGGCTATTCATGAGCGAGATCTACTGTTCGCAATACTACTAGTTATTAATGAAAATAATTAAATTCTTTATATACAGCTGCTCAACCGTCAATACATTCAATTCAATAAAAATACTGTCACTTGGAAATCGTTTAGGTTTGCCCAAAATTGCCTTTAATAATTCTTTTTGGATTGTGAATATCTTATTGAAGTGATTCGAATAAGATGCACCCCAAATTTTTATATCATACTGGAGATGAGATTGAATGTAGGCAGAATAAATTAATTTTGAAACGGCTATGTTACCCAACCTGCTGATATAAAATTTGTTCATCCAGTCAATTGGCTGATGTACTGAGGTTGCTGTGAGAATCATACGGGTGTGATCACATTGAATGCGTATATATGCAAGTGCACGTCGGATCATGCATGAGCCGAAAAAAAAACTAGAAAGTGTCATTGTGATTTGAAAGTGTCATGTGAAACAAAAAAGTTTCTAGAATGTCGAAAATTTCATGTTTTCTGCTCGAAATGTCTTCGACATTGACGAACATAATCATTAATTAAAAATAACTATACTTCGGATAAAAATGATATAGACACCAATAGAAAGGAGACATTCTCTCCGTAAATTTGATATAGAATTATTACCCATGATTCTGAGAGAAGATATTCAAAAGATGAATATATCTTCGCGATGCTTCCAATTTCATCATAAAAGTTGAATTTTCTTTTAATCCTTCAACCCTGAAATTTTTTAGCACTACTACGATATCGGGGATGATATCCTACATCCAATTCTGACGTTGAATTGGAAATTTGAGAAAGTTGCAATTTTACACGATTTGGCAACCCTGTAATTTCTTCGGATGGAGGGCCAAGTCTCAACTTATTTTACACAGACTAGTTTGCTGGTTTGTTTTTTGGAGCGTCTACAAGCGGAGCGTCACAGTGAGAGTGCCTGTCTGGTCTACTCTTGTACTCTTCTACTCTACTCTTCTAGGCCCTTGACGCTTGACGCTCAGACGCTTCCAGTGTGTATCATGAACGCTCTGATCACGCTACGCCACGACCCGCTCTAGAACACCACGCCACGTTCTGCCTTCAGTGTGTTTATACCCTTAGAGCTCACACCTTGCTTATAATTTCAGGCCGGTTACACACTCTTGCCAAGTACGTACAAATGACGACGAGCGCGAAAGTGTGGATGTCTACAATGCCAGCGTTCGCCATCACTTGTCTACGCAAGTTACACAGTGTTGGCCATTTGGCAAGCGACTCGGCAAGAGTGTGGATCCGGCATTAGATGGTCAATTACGTCCCGTCAATGTTGGCCTTTGGCAAGCGACTCGGCAAGAGTGAGGTTCCGGCATTAGATGGTCAATTACGACCCGTCACTGTTGGCCTTTGGCAAGCGACTCGGCAAGAGTGAGGTTCCGGCATTAGATGGTCAATTACGACCAGTGACTGTTGGCCTTTGGCAAGCGACTCGGCAAGAGTGAGGTTCCGGCATTAGATGGTCAATTACGTCCCGTCAATGTTGGCCTTTGGCAAGCGACTCGGCAAGAGTGTGGATCCGGCATTAGATGGTCAATTACGACCCGACGACTTGAAACAATCAATATATTTTGATTCAATAGAAAGTTCGAACTTACTGAAAGGCAATCCAGTGATATCGATACCCCTGGCAGCAACATCGGTGCAGATGAGGAACTTCACTTCACTTCTTTTGAATCTCTCCAGATTGGATTTACGTTCATGAGGTTTGCGATCCCCGTGCAGGCAGACACACGAGTAGGGGTTGTTACGGTTTTGAGGCCCGCCACCTACCACAAAAAAAGAGAAAATCGATTAATTGTTGGTTAAAACGAACTATAACACTTCAAAAATTAGATGGTAGAATATACATAAATAAGCGCCACTCGCCCGTACTAATTCAATAATTAACTTTAGTTTCCAACAATTGATTCAATTCAATTCAATTCTTTATTGCCAGAATTCAACAATGCAAGAAATCAAGGTTAATAAATCAACACTTATTACAAGAAAATAAAATAAAATTAACTACCGAGAGCTAAAAACTAAAATTTTTTTCAGGTACCACCAGCAAAAAGAAAAGTCTTTGACCGCTGGTGGGAGTCGCAAAAAGTCAGATCTAAAATAAAAACTAAAAACAAAATACAATTTACAATACAGAATCGAGTTGATGACAAGAAAAAAATAATTCACTGCAAAAAACAAAAGAGTGATAACGGATTTTGAGAGAGAGAGAAAAAAAAGATTTTTCAATAGGAAAAACTAAAATAAAACAGAGATAGAAAAATATGACTACCATTCAGGTCTCAGGAATTACAAAAAATAAAATAGAAATTGCTTTATAAAAATATATATAAATATAGGCTATTATTACCACCATTCAGGTCCCACGGAAAAGAAATACTTTTCCTTAATCCAATCCTCTATTCTCTTCAAATCTACTCTTTGATGAATATCAAATGGAATTATATTAATAAATCTAGAGCCAATATACATCAACGGTCTTCTTAACATGCTCAACTTAGAATCTTGAACAACATACTTCAGCGAACTGTCTGGTCTCAAGTTGTAAAATGTTTTATCAATCCTAGAGAATTTATCATTATTTTTGACTATATACTTGAAGAGTCTCTTGAAATAGAGTTGCCTTATTGTCAAAACTTTGAAATCAAAAAATAGAGATTCACTTGGATACAGCCTAGGTTTATTTAATATTGTTTTTATTATGCACTTTTGAATTATTATTTAAAATGTTGTCCATTTTATACATATAATATTGGAGTTGTCAGTATGAGTTTTGTTTTTGATTTGTAGCCGAAACCAGAGAGAAAAATTAGCATGAAAAGATATCATAGGGCGTTGATAGTTCATAGTTCACTGTTAACTCAAGCCGATAGTCCTAGCATTTCTTTTTCGTCAGGCTATTTAACGCTGGTCTTCACTCATAGCGACACTCATATCAGATATGTGACGCTGGTAGTCTCTCATACTGTGCCGTTCTTACACCCTCACCCGGCCAAAAACAGTAATAATAGACAGTAGTCGACAGTAATCGGCTTGAGTTAACAAAAATCGGCTTGAATTTTGGAACATAAAACATTGGAACGACATACCAAGGCATATCTTCTTATGCTATCTTTTCTCTCTAGTATCACCATAAATGATACAGTATCACTACACATGATACAGTAACACCATAAATTATACAGTATCACCACAAAATGATACAGTACCACCACAAAATGATATAGTATCACTACACATGATACAGGATTACCAAAAAATGATACAGTATTACCACAAAAAGATACAGTATCATCACACATGTCATGTTACAGAATGAAGACGATGAATTTGATACAAAACTTCCAAACCTTGAATTGATTCTACAAACCATACGATATCTTCTTATGCTATCGTTTCTCTATGCCTATGGTATCGCCCTGATTGACACAGTATCAACACAATATGTTACAGTATCATCTCAACTTGATACACAACACCACCAAAATTTGATACAAAACTTCCAAACCCTGAATGAATTCAACAAACCATGGGATATCTTCTTATGCTACCAGCGTCATATAGCTTCACTATCGGCTTGAATCATCAGTGAAATTTGTAACATATACCAAGGGATACCTTCTTATGCTATCTTTTCTCTATGCCGAAACGTACCTAATTGATTGAAATAGCGCTCCAGATTGTCACAATCCAACTTGGTGCGACAGAAGATGATTGCTTTGTCCATTTTGTGTTTGTTGATTGCATGTACTGCATACTCGCCTTTCATCATTTTCACTGCCTCTGACAGCATTTCTAAAAAAAAGAATGCAATAAAACAATATATGAATTGATTTAACAACATAACAATAATAATATTGGAAATTCATGTATTATTGGGTGATATTATAGTGGCTAATTGCTAGAGTGGGCATTACTATCCCACCTTCATCACGTCATATAATAAAAAGTATTATAATGAATTTCAAATTTCATTTCAACTGAACTCAAACGCTGAAGCAATGGAATACTGCCATCGTCATTGCCAATCAACATAAATTGCTCGGGACTTGCTGGTTACTGAGGGTTGCCACTAATGACAGGACAAGGGTGTCGAACATGTGTTATTGGACATGTCTTCAAACGAAAAAACATTCACGGGAAAGGCTTCCAACGAAAAACAGCTGTTTGACAGCAGCTTCTAACATAAAATGAACAACCAATAACGCTGCGTTCACACCAAAGTTATCAACAAAATGTTAATAAATCAATCCTTATGAATTCTATTAGAATGAACATAACTTATCATACACACGATGAACGTGTGTGTTTGTCAAATTCAGTTCAATCTAATAGAATCCATAAGGATTGATTTATTAACATTTTGTTGATAACTTTGGTGTGAACGCAGCTTTATTGGTTGTTCATTTTATGTTAGAAGCTGCTGTCAAACAGCTGTTTTTCGTTCGAAGCCTTTCCCGTGAATGTTTTTACTTTCCTTGTCCTATTACCATAGGTAAGGAAAGTATTGCTTTCCGAAAAAAATTAAGGTACCCCAATTTCTAAATTTCTATACGTTTCAAGGTCCCCTGAGTCCAAAAAACTGTTTTTTGAGTATTGGTCTGTGTGTGTGTGTGTGTGTGTGTGTGTGTGTGTGTGTGTGTGTGTGTTGTGTGTGTGTGTGTGTATGAGTGTATGTGCGTCTGTGTACACGATATCTCATCTCCCAATTAACGGAATGACTTGAAATTTGGAACTTAAGTTCCTTTTACTATAAGGATCCGACACGAACAATTTCGATCAAATGCAATTCAAGATGGCGGCTAAAATGGCGAAAATGTTGTCAAAAACAGGGTTTTTCGTGATTTTCTCGGAAACGGCTCCAACGATTTTGATCAAATTCATACCTAAAATAGTCATCGATAAGCTCTATCAACTGCCACAAGTCCCATATCTGTAAAAATTTCAGAAGCTCCGCCCCATCAATGCAGATAGATTCCCAATTATCAGGCTTCAGATACAATTTAAACAAAAAAATCAAGTGGAGTAGATTGAGCATGAAAATCTCTACAATTAATGTTCAGTAACATTTTCACCTAAAATTGAAAATAAGCTTTAAATTGCAAATTAATGTTGATTCTATTAAATCATTCACTATGAAGAGATAGCAGACCTAATGTGTGTCTCCAGCGTTATTGACCTGTCACCAGCTGGCTCAAATATTTGAATAGTAGACTTGAGATGCGCGGGAACACTAGCGTCAGGTGATCAATTTTCATAACGGCAAGGAAAGTTGTGTGAGTGCGCCACACCAGATTTTTATGTTAGAAGCTGCTGTCAAACAGCTGTTTTTCGTTGGAAGCCTTTCCCGTGAATGTTTTTCCGATTGAAGACATGTCCAATAACACATATTCGACACACTTGTCCTGTCATTAGTGGCAACCCTCAGTAACCAGCCTGTACATTAAATACTATATGGGAACAGCCTATTACCGCATCTACATGTTGGCCGAATGAAGGCCAATGTCGACCAGCGCCTGTGTGTGGATGGGTGGTTTGCCAACGCTGGCCTTCATTGGGCACTGGTCACATTGCAGGCTGGGCAAAAATGTAGATGCGGCATAATAGGAATAATTTTCGATAGGATGGTACAGTACGCGTCCCGTAGCTAGCCTCCGTGACTTTGAAACGGCATATAGGCAAGGTATGGTTCGCGGGGTGATATTCACGGCTCTGAAAACTCATCAGGCTTCAGAGACCCTAGATGGAGGAAGCTCCCTAAACACAGAGATTCTTCATGAATGAGAGAGTTGCATCGTATCGCCAACAATGGAAAAAGCATGTTGAACGAAAGTCAGCTGATAGGCTTCCACAGAAAATTTTCAAGTATAAGCCGGTAGGCAAAGCTACAGGACCCGGACTGTAAGCTGTGTTTTGCTAATCAGACGTATATCCAAAAAGCTCCTTGTGTATCTTTTCGTATGCATCATGTTGCTTTTGAGAAGATACAAGAGATCATCTGTTGCTTATGGAATGATACATTAAAGCTCCTTGTGTGTCTTTTCGGATGCAACACGTAGCTTTTTAGAAGATACAAAAGAGCATCTGTTGCTTATGGAATCATACATTAAAGCTCCTTGTGTATCTTTTCGATGCAACACGTTGATTTTGAGAAGATACAAAAGAGCATCTGTTGCTTATGGAATGATACATTAAAGCTCCTTGAGTATCTTTTCGTATGCATCACGTTGCTTTCGATAAGATATAAAAGAGCATCTGTTGTTTATGGAATGATACATTGAAGCTCCTTGTGTATCTTTTCGTATGCATCACGTTGCTTTTGAGAAGATACAAAAGATCATCTGTTGCTTATGGAATGATACATTAAAGCTCCTTGTGTATCTTTTCGGATACATCACGTTGCTTTTGAGAAGATACAAAAGATCATCTGTTGCTTATGGAATGATACATTAAAGCTCCTTGTGTATCTTTTCGGATACAACACGTTGCTTTTATTTATTTATTCATGGACAGAATCACAAATCATATAAATATAATTAGGAAGGAACAACAGGCTTGGCCCAAATCTATCCCATTCCCAAATTTTGATAAATTTATAAAATGTCCAAAAAATAGGTTGTGTTTCTACTGTAAAACGTTCAAGTTTAATTTTCGTCCAAAAATATATATATATAAGCTAAACTAAATTAAATAACTAAATTAAAACATCAAACTATATTTAAATATAACACTTGATTATCACTTCATATTATATTTTGAGATTATAGAAAAGAGCATCTGTTGCTTATGGAAAGATACATTTTCATAAAGTTTGATGCTTTTTAACGTGTAGTATTGTAGTCTAGAGGCCCTCCGCCGATAGGCAAAGCTACAGGACCTGGACTGTAGATGCGGCATAATAGGAATAATTGTCGATAGGATGGTAACTGAAATGCAGAAGGACGACGACCGAGAGGAAGACAACTACGGAAATGGTGGAGTCAAGTGAAGGCCGATATGGAGAGGATTGGTGCAACCGAGGAGGACGCGGAGAATCGAGAGAGGGGAGGGGCTTTGTTGGTGCAGCTAAATATCTACTTAGATAATGGCCCATAAGAATAAAACCATAGCAAATGCTCATGAGCAAGAGCATGGAGCATAAGGTTTTGCTCATGATCAAAAGGTAGAAGCAAAAGCATTTGCTCATTTTTATATGAATAAGCTTTACCTTATACTCTTACCTTATGCTCCTGAACTCTGGAGCAAATGCTCACGTATTTTAAAGATTTTTCATCAGCTGATTCGCTTTTGTAGCCTTACTTTGTTTTTATAGCTCACGGAAGCGCTAAATATGCAAGTAGGGGGCACCACTTGTGTTTGCGTCGTCTGCTCTGTTTTCTATTAATGAATAGCTTTAGGTTAGTTCAGTTTAGAATTTTGAAATAATAGCGTGAAAAAATGTGATCTCTATAATAATCTTCAGCATATTCTTATAATATCAATAGCCTTCTTATAATCGTCTACACTCTCATCTTCTTAAATGCCTATTTCCTATTTTGTGATGGCTATCTTTATATCAGGTAGTTATCTTTTGTATTTATTCTTTTGTAGGAATAATGGTGATATATATCATTGTTGAATCTAAAAAGAGTTTTATAGTTCTCAACTATTGGTTGTGATCGTATCTGGTATAGTTTCCTCTTCCTCATACGAATTAGTTGAGCCATTGTACTATGAGCAAAAGGCGATAAGCTGCTCAAGACTAGACTTACCTTTTTTGAAGCAAATGCTCTAGTTTATTCATAACATTTTGAGTATAAGCTTTTACTTTTGAGCAAATGCTCAAACTATTTTTTTGATGAGCATCATGAGCAAAAGGTTTTGCTCACGTTTATTCATAGAAAATGAAGCAAATGCTCCATATTTTAGAAGTATAAACAAATGCTCAACTTTATTCATATGGCCCAATATGTATGGCCATGGCAGTAAGTAAGTAAGGATGTTAACTGACCAGCTGAATTAGCGCTAGGACTGCAATTATCCCTGGCATGGACGCCATCGGTCTGTACGTGTTTGCGGTAGTTCTTCCAAGCCTGGTCCGCCTGTGGATCGACAGGCACCACCACATGATGTACTGTCTCCGGAACAGCGTCCTCACCCTTCAGGTCCACCCATGTCGGGAAGTGCATCAGGGTGTTGGCCAGTTTCTTCACCTGAAATTGCAAAATTTAGGTAACATTCTGTGCACTAAATAACTATAACTAGTAGAATTAAAACAGCTTCCGTCTTGGAGGGATATGTGGAGCACAGAGATGGATGGAGATGGAAAACCAGTTCAGCCAATTAGAGTGATGAGAAGAGTCATAGCGCGCAGAATCTTTCCAACAGATGTGACCTTGGGTACCGGTATCTGCCGATGCAGCCGGTTGATCATCTCAGTGTATAACCAACCAGTTTTCGATTTAATTCTTGTACCAATCATCGATATAAAATAAGAGGATAGACCTTCTCTTGACATTGCCATGGGCAACCACGTACCGGATAGTATTGCTTGGGTTGACACTCAGTGTAGTGCAGTGGCGGCTGGTGTAAATATAGTTTGGAGGTTGCAGATACCAATCCTAAGTTTCATAGTAAATAAGAACACAATAAATAGAGATTATTAAATTGTCATTACATAGAACTTGAATTATATCATTTTTTTCCAAGAAAATTCCAAGTCACTGTAAGAGATAACAATAAGTGAAATGAATAAGTTTCAAGATTCAAACAATACAATAGAAATAAAAAGCCCAAAACTGTTTTACATAGGTTCAGTCTTAATATTATTACCCTGAAAATACATAGCACAATTAATTCTTTTCAACTGCCACTTGTACTTACGCGCTCACGCAAACCCTTACAGCTTGTGTGGAATTCTCAAGATTTGGAGGTCTTACAAACTTCTCAAGTTCAATTACATCCAATAAATTTTCAATATCTTTCGTTTATTACTTACATATCCTCGTTTATTACACACACGTTTATTTCGTTTATTAGCCTACTTCATCACTTACAATCCTCAAACCAAAACAAACAAAACTTTTCAACGTGGTCTGTCGTCTGTAGTGTGATACTATCGACTATCGATACGAAGACAGTCTTCATAAATCGATATTGTAGGTATCGAATTGTTAGTTTCTATACAATGACTGGTTGTAGGAACGCTGCAACCATGCGATCCTCAAAAAGCCTTCCGTTGTCATAGCAACCAACTGGTTTGCCAGTACTTTAGGCCGGAAACCGGCCCCAAGTCTTCATGTGTGGGTGGTCCATGAGGGGGCAGCATTGCAGGTGTTCCTAGTCCTGGACTTCTCCACACATGCAGTTTACGTCCATATTTTCCCCACTATACTGTATGATTTTTTCTATTCCATTTCAATTCGAAATCAAATTGAAGATTTGAGCAAAAGAGTGCCAACTTAAGCTGCTTAGAAATCCAAACTAGGGCCCAGTTGCACAAAAGCCTGTTAAATTTTTATCATGATTAAATGCCACGAAAACCAATCAGAGGAGTCTTCTCTAATTGGTTTTAGTGACATTTAATGCCCGTTAAAATTTAACAGGAGTAGATCCTATTTACCGATTTTGCGAGACTTTTTTGCGACTTTTCCCCCCTCCCCCCTCCCCCCGCACCCATCCTACCTTCCCCGCACCTCCCCCGCTCCTGCGGCACCTCCCCCGCCCCCTTAGAAGAACCTCTCTCTCTCTCTCTCTCTCACACATCTCTCTCTCTCTCTCTTGTCATGCTCTAGTTAGAAGAAGAAGAAGAAGAAGAAGAAGAGGAAGAAGAAGGAGAAGAAGAAGAGGAAGAAGAAGGAGAGGAAGATGATACTCTCTCTCTCTTGTCATGCTCTAGTTAGAAGGAGAGGAAGATGATACTCTCTCTCTCTCTCGAAGAAGAAGAAGAAGAAGAAGAAGGAAGAAGAAGAAGAGAAGAAGAAGAAGAGAAGAAGAAGGAGAGGAAGATGATACTCTCTCTCTCTCGAAGAAGAAGAAGAAGAAGAAGAAGAAG